>NC_089792.1:11538214-11838214 GCF_040412425.1 Macrobrachium rosenbergii | reverse complement strand
TTGGCAGAGATTGTAATTTGATGTTCTTAGTCTCTCGCAAATATTTTTCGTTTCTCTGTCCATTTCATAAAGCACTTGAAGGACATTTTCCATGTACAGTATGGAAAAATATCTCAGCATTATTTCTGCTGGAACCTAGGATGAATGATATGACAATACCTGATCACCTATTCCTAAACTCCTAGCATTCTGATATGAAAGTAGACAATTTCGTTTTGCCCTCAGACTTAGGTAATACATGATGGTACATTACTTGAATCAGTTTAAAGTAAGCTTATATATTTTATGATTTGTGTTGCTAACCAGTATTTTTATTGTAACTTGAATGTAGGATACACTTTCGTCGCCGTTACTTTTATTCCTATGCAATCGATCACATTTCAGGGCAAAAGTCAGCAAGTCCTTAAATAAGACGGAGAAGGAATTTTATCATTAAACAGTATCCATACAGAGTAATCTATTAACTGAAACTGGGTGGGGTCCAGGAACCAAGAAAAGTGACTGCTGTCTCGAGCTGCCGGGCTATCGTTTACAGCTCTTCAGACTTTGGTTTTATCATAACTTCCTTGTTTATTTTCGGAAGTGCCCCAGTCTCTCCATGTGGCAGGGACGTTCCTAGGCAGCATATTCTTTGCCTGCCTCCCCGGGCCCCACCCCTCAACACACACAACTGCTTTTAGGCAAGAATTATTTGGCAGAAATTTTCTTTTCATCTTTCTTCTTGGGAGTATGAACTATTATCATCTTTTAAATTACTCTGGTGTTGTTTAAGAGTACTGTAACCGAGCATTTAAAGCTATTTTAAACACCCATTTCTACATCACTACGTTTCTGCAAAGCCACAAACATACTCCCTCAATAATTAGTTTGTCCGGTCTTATGAACTCAATATGATAGCTTTAAGTTTTCCTGCATCTAGACTTCTTTCTCTGTAGAACCTTAACTACATTTATGCTTCTAAAACGGTATGGATAACTGAGTATACATTAATGCTTCCAAATACCGATTGAATAGCAAAGCTCTTATGAACAGTTCGTTAGAAGCCAGTTTAACCTAGCTGGTGTGATCGTTATCCTCTTAGATTTATCTATTAGCGTGCCTTGATCTATTAAGGTATTCAGACCTTACTTGCAGATCGTCTTTGACCCTTTGCAGCATGTACACTTATGAATGCTAGCTTTCTTTGCGTTTCATCGAAGATATTGAATGATAAAATTTAAGAGACAACAGCAAAGAAATTAGAAATGCAGGGGTCTCAAGTGAATTCTGATGATTGAAGTTTTTTCAGTTACAAATTTCTTTTACCTGCCCATTTTTTACTTCTGTAATACTGCTGTCCATTCTCTGCGTTTATACTAAGCCAGGTTGTCCATTTGTCAGCCGACAACAGGCCCCATTGAAGCATTAGATTCTGGCAACACTTTGTGTTTTTGCTAAAATTCTTTTGCAAATTTTGCTGATATTCGGTCCCTATCCATAACCCTCCTATTGGGTTTATAAGTTTGGCATACAAGATGAAATGCTATTTTCATAGATTTCGTTAATAATGAATTAAAGTGCTGTTGATATACCATAGATTCAAGTTCCCATTCCGTCTACCTTGCGTTACTACGGCAATGTAATGTGAGGTTGGTACAAGGGCCAAGAAGGCCATTTCAACGCCAGAAGCCTAGCTCTTCAATAAACGTGCTTACGGCCTAAATGACTTACGGCCGAAACGACCCGAACTCGTATACAAAACGTCGTTAACTTATCGTTCATATATCACATACATGCTGAATACTACCCAACGACTTGTTGGTAGAACTAACTAGTGCTTCGTGCGATTAAACAGCTTTTGCCTAAGATTCGTTCGTCACCAGTAGTCGTTGACTCACTCTCAACCTGTTTGTGATATGTATGTGATAAGTTTCTGACTTTTGTTTCTGACAAGTTTTGCTGTAGCATGGACGCACCACTTATAGATAGTAGAAAGGATTATTAAACATATGTCTTATACCAGCAAAGCAATTTGCAACACTCCTGGTGACAAGCTTTTGCCGTGGCCGGTATAAAGTCACAAGAAAAAGGCTATAATTTTGGCTAGGAAAAAAGTCACATTGATTTATGGTGGCCGGTAAACAATTCACAAGGGGAAAAATTCACAATATTTCCTTGGGGTGGGTCATTATCTTTATTATATTTACAGTCTTTTGTTCATGTTTATACGGAAATCCCCAACGGCCTTCTACTGAACACGCCGCAAAGGTGGATACATACCAGGTTAAAACCCTTAGGGGTCATTATCTAGGAAAGATTAATGTGACTATTTCCTGTGACTTTTCTTTCTGTGACTTTTTTCCCCGAGACTTTTTTTTTATCTGGATTCGCTTTTGGTTTTGTTTATTTCAGGTTTTACCAAAGAAAGCAGACTGGATCAAACAAAAGGTCGTGGGTTTTGATCCGCACAACAACAGAGTAATGACAGATGATGGCCAGGAGATAAATTATGAATATCTAGTGGTTGCCCTTGGCATACAGTTAAATTATAACCAGGTGTGTATTGTACTTTCATTTCCCTTTATTTTATTTATTCTATATTTATAGCTTTTGACTACTTGATAAATTTCCATCTTTTCTGTTATTATTATATAATTTAAAGTATCAAATTCTATTACTAGTGTACACCTCATACATTTATTTTCAAAATATTAGATCAATCTGTTCTTTCAGCTTAAAAATACTAGTAAGAAATTCGTATACACAATTATGTTTCTTACTGATATACTTACTGACTGCTCTGTTTCAGGTAAAAGGTTTACCAGGCGCATTCGAAACCCCAGGGGTATGCTCAAATTACTCACCCCTATATGTCAGTAAAACATTAAAGAGTCTGCAGAATTTCCAAGAGGGAAATGCGTTGTTCACCTTCCCCAATACACCTATTAAATGCCCAGGGGCACCTCAGAAAATCATGTACATCTCGGAAGAATACTTGAGGAAGGTAAGAGAACTGGGTGACGGGACTAAGAAATATTTGAACTTATATAACTTCGATGGATTTTGAAAATACTTAACGAGCTTTCGCTTCTTTTATATAGGGTTCTAATACTTTCACAGAGCATAAATTAAAGTTTACATTGCTGTTTTGTGAAGTCAATCTCGAGCCAATAAGAGGCTTACCATCTTGTATGGTTTCAGTGAGCTTTTCAAACTAAGTTCTTTCGTTGTCGTTGGAGAAAATGCGACGGTTTTTCAACTCATTCAGGGATTACCGTATTAAATGTCAAGATAATCTTTGATGTTTAAAGTATGCCTTTTTTTAAAGAACCCTGTGAATGAAAGTTATCACCATACGTCCAAAAATATCTTCGACTGAATTTAATGAGGAATTTTCCTTCATTGCAGCATGGGAAACGAGACAAGGCCAACATTGTTTATTACACATCTCTTCCTGTTTTATTTGGCGTTAAAAAATATGCAGATGCACTTTGGGAGGTAAGAAAACATATTTCATTTCAAAATTGGCTATAATTTCCATTGGTATTACCGGTAAAAGAACCTTGGCTACTAATATCACAAAATACTGATCCAGTGCATATATAATGTCGGCAGTTAGGCGCATGTTTTATTTTCTTATTTGATGACGTTTGTTTATTTGGCATTACCATTCACCATGCAGACACAGAACAGCTTTTCAAATTACTTGAACGTTGTGCATTATAACAATAATTTCATGGTCATACTGTTTTTACTAGCATCATCTTAGGTTGACCCAGCTTTGTGCTGGCAAGAGCTCTTGCTCAAGGGAAACCCGTAAAATTTGACTAGCAATACACATAGTTGCCTGTGACACGCACAACAAGCTTTTCTTCAAGATACCTTAACACTTTCTGGCTGCATTAGTTTGCTGCTACCCCAAGGTCGATTAAACCAGCAACAATGTATGAAAATAGACATTGTACTGTACCATATTATTGCATCCATTACTTAACGTTTGGAATATTTAACAGTACAGTAGCACCAACTGAAACTGACATTGTAGGTCTAGACATGGGTAACTGATGGCACCATCTTTATATGATTATGTAATACCAAATAGGTAAGTTTACAGTTTTTCAAAAAATGGAGCTTGATTTTCAAACCTAAACGTGTTGGAAAGCACATGACTAAAACACTCATAAAAAAGTGCCTCAGAAATATGCAGTGGCAGAATTAATTACCCCTTTTCAGTGAAAGATTAGCTCATCCATGATAATCAAGGAGGGTTAAAAATATTTGGCACTTACCAATGGAAAACATGTCTAAGATGGTTTTGAAAAAAGTAAAACCCAATATTGTTTTGTGAGTTTCGTACGAGATGAAGTGATCACAGTCAATGGACTACCTGATCACCCATCACCGAAGCACCCGTCACAAACTTATCAAGAGTCTTGTGTCATAGTCAAATACTGGTGACCAAACACTAAAAATCTCTTGCTAATAGTGGAGCGCATGGGAGATTTAAAGGTCATCACGCAAACAGAGAGGCAACTGGAGTAGACGTGCCAGTCATCCAAGTATCTTTAAGACCAGCGTTCCTTAAGTGTGACCATGTCAGACTGGGGACATGGCTGACTGATGCCATTAGTCTCTTTTCCTTGATCATGAAGGGGTTTGCAAGATGAAGCTAAGTACAGTGAATGGCCTCTTTGCACCTGGGCTTTTCTTGACCATTAAGATACATCAGTAGACCCTGGATGGGTCTAAAAACAGTTTCAAGGTTTCTCTTTCCTGTATGATATTGACTTTATGATCAGTGGTGCAGTAAAATACCTTTCCATTTTGCATCACAAGTGAGAATCTACAAGCAAAGTGGTGGAACCATTGATCTTGGACAAAGTCATCTGCACTTTTAAAACGGGATAAGTGAAGCTTGGAGAAACGTGTTGTTATAGTGTTGTTATGGCCAGGTAAATCAAGGAATGTCTTTTGGGGGTGGTGTAAAAATAACCACACTGGCAAGCCAAAGTTTCCAATAGGCCAAAGAATCCTTTTGCTTTTGACGTGTTTTCATCAGTCTTATGCATGAGTAAACTAGATGAATGAAAGCAGCTTGAGACTAATCCATCCAATTCTTAGTCCTATAACAATTTGGACTGTCTTGTTCTAGTTACAGAGAGGAACCACAGCCTGTAGGGAACTTGATGAGGAGCCATTTTGGTCTCTGAAAACTCTGTATTACTTCATTTGACTGCAGGAGGGATGTTGGGGTTTTGGATATTTGACTGGCTTACATGATTTCCAGTAGCTGTTAAATGGTGGGAGTAACTACTTTAATAGTCATTCTCACATTGTTAGGCTTACCCATAGAATATTGGCTTTGCTAGCTCCACTTGCGATATAGTTCTGGCGTTAAAACACTAATAAAATCTATACAGGCACTATTTAAACTCCTGGAGATGAAATGTTGAGATCGTTCATGAAAAACACCAGATGGGTGAAAAGATGGAGGGCACCAACACTTCAAAGACACTGAAAGATGTGGAATGAATGGGGTATAAATGAAAGTACACGAGACATAAAGTCCTGTAATGTATTGTTTTAACCCTCTTAATAAATACAAAATAAACAAATTATTATAAACCAACTTACGTATATTTACCTGCTTATACAGATTGTAAAAGAAAGGAACATCTCGGTGAACCTTCGGCACCACCTCATTGAAGTTAAACCAGACTCAAGAGAGGCAGTATTCCAGAATTTAGATAAACCAGAGGAGTTGTCAACGCTCAAGGTAAGCACATTTTTAAATTATAGTCTATAGTGAAGGAAAACGTGATTGAATCATCTCGAGTGTCTCCTGAAAGAGAATTATAATTATGAACAGAAAACTTGCAATAGATGAAACACGGCCACATTTAATGGGACACTAATGCTTTTTATGAATTGTTACATAATTCTACTTATTTATTCTAAGAATACTTGCAAAGCAAACCGTCTCTTTCAGTATGAAATGCTTCATGTCACACCACCGATGAGTTCTCCAGATGTTTTGAGGAACTGTCCGGCCCTTGTGGATGGTGCAGGATTCCTTAAGGTCAACAAAGAAACTCTTCAGCACGAGTCGTTCCCAAATATTTTTGGCATTGGTGATTGCACTAATGTACCAACTGCCAGGACAGCTGCGGCGGTAGGTGAGTAACTTAACCAATTACTTACTGTAAATCAGGTATAGACCTTGTTGGATGTTACTGGCATATTGCGAAAGTTTATTCGCATCAGTAGTTGATAGTTATTAATCACTGAGGTGTTGCTGAAAGTGAGGCATAAAAACACTAGGGTCCAAGTTTAGGGCTTTTGAGGAGACTGCGCTCCATGATGGATTTTTTCCTCTATTTTCGCCCCGTAGGGAGGTAGTGCCATCAGTGCACCTCATGAGGTGCACTGTAGGCATTACATAAGGTTCTTTGCAGAGTCCCTACAGCCCTTAGCCACAACCCTGTTCATTCCTTTTACTATACCTCCGTTCATATTATCTTTCTTGCATCTTACGTTCCACCCTCTACTAACACTTGTTTCATAGTGCACCTTCAAAACCTTCTTTACTTTGTTTCCCTTTCAGCGTTGAATGACCTCGTAAGTCCCAGCGCTGAATGACCTTATAGATCCCAGTGCTTGGCCTTTGGCCTAAATTTTTTATTCCATTGCAATTCCTCTATTTTCGAAGCTAGGAAATAGGTTCAGAATACCATTCAGCATTTCAATCAAGGTTGTTATTAGCCTTAATATAAGTCGTACTTTAACCATTATTACCTAAAGTAATGGTTATACATCATACTAAAAACGATAAATATATCGTTATGATGTCCTTCAACTCGCACAATTGCTCAAACTTCCATATTGCTGTACATTTTTTATTTACTTCTTATAAAATGACTATTACAAAAGTCATTACTTTTGATGAATACTTTTTGTTATTGGCTAATTATGTTAAGTGTCAACGCTTGTTTTTGAGAATTTGCCATATTCACCATCAGCATCTATTTGTCTTCCTAGCTGCCCAGGTTGGAATTTTACGTAAAAACTTAGGAATGGTGATGGACGGCAAAGATCCTCGACAGACATATGACGGTTACACTTCCTGCCCTTTGGTTACCGGTAAGTTTCGGTGTTCGTATGTCTACGGTTCTGTGATAATGTATAGTAATTTAAGAGAGAAGAATTTACTCTCATTGATGCTGCCGTGGACTATTTTGGAACCTTTGTGCATGTTGAAAGTAGAGAAACATGTTTCTTGGTTTGAATGATGTACTAGACAGAATAGAGTATATATGGTACTTGATACAGTAGAGGGCGCCAGTGCCATTGCCCCGTATCTTAATTTCAAGGATGCTCCATTCGAGAATTTTACTCATCATAATCGTATCAAATTTTCCTGACTTCTGTGTGCTCTAGAACCTAGTAATATAAAGCTAGATTGATCAGGATATTACTAGTTTGGCTCTAGTTGTCATACTTCTTTTTGTTAAGATAAAATACTCGACTGAGGGCTCACCTACATCCAAATACTACCCCAAAAAGGCTGACATAGATATTGTCAGGACAATACATTCTTCATGGACCTTTGTTTTTGTCAATCAAGTTATTTTTCCCCTGCAATAACTTATCTGAGTAATTGAAGAACTTCCTTGGACAAGAAAATAACCATACGCTGTTGATTGTTTTACAGCTAACAAATCATTAGACTGAATATATCCTTGTTTATAATGTAGAAAAATTGACTACAATTGTTATTCATTAGTAATTAGTTTACCTTTTGCCAGATGAAATAGACAATAAATCATTAGACTGAATATATCCTTGTTTATAATGTAGAAAAATTGACTACGATTGTTATTCATTAGTAATTAGTTTACCTTTTGCCAGATGAAATAGACAATAATGTTATCCGATTTCAGATTGTTCAAAGAGCATTCATGATTAGGACTGTGCAAAGTAGACATTAGGTATCATATTTTGAAGTCTTCAATTGTTTATTTTTATTGATGTTTCTTTTACGGAAGATACGAGTGTTTGATCCCATACTTTTTTTTTCTAACAGGATATTCGACCTGCATACTGGCCGAATTTGATTTTAATTTAAATCCCGTGGAGACATTCCCAGTCAATCAGGCAAAGGAGCGAAGAGTTATGTTCCACATGAAGAAGGATATGATGCCTCCCATGTACTGGATGGCAATGATGAAGTAAGTAAAGCATGTTCAGCATTTTTATTCTAGTTTCCAAGGTTCATAGTAAATGCAACTTCAAATGTATATGTTTATCATAATTAATTTGAGCAAATAAATGCCACAAAAAAAAACGTTTATGGGGTGCTGGTGGTTGCAGTTGTTATATGTTGCACTCCATTTGAATACTCCAGCCCGACTGGCGTTAAAAATCTAGTTTCTACATCAACTCCTTTCCGCAACTGGTTTCTTATCTTCCTAATACAACTCACTCAGCTTTGAGCTTTCATAACTCCTACCCAAATCCAGTTATGTTGTTCTTCGTTTCTTGAGCTGTAGGCATGCAGGGCTTCAGAATTTTATTTGACAAATTTGTAAGTTCATACTTTTATCTTTTTCAAAAATTTTTATATTTATATATTTACATAATCCACTATTTGAACAATAGTTTAGGTAGGTACGCACTGAAAATTAACACAGTATAATCAACACGTTGACAATCTGTGAAAATACGAAAAAACTGAGGTTTGCAATTTTCTCAGCTTAAATAACAATAGTTTCCTGTAGCTCGCTTACACAAATTCTGAAGGTGAATTCTGAAGACGAAAAAAATGAATAGCAAGCGATATGGAATTGGGAAGGTTAATAAAAAATTACCAGAGAAGAAAATATCTAAAACCTCCATTAATCACAAGGTTGTGACACAGATCCAAAACCGAGTTAACAGCCGTCTTTGTCAGTTGTCATTTGAATATTAAACGATACTTAGAATGGTTTGGCTAAATGTTAATAGATTTACTTTGAATCATTAATTAATGTCATGTTGCTTTCCCTTGCAGTGGCTACTGGGAAGGACCTAAATACATACGGAAGGCAATGCATCTTGGATTATCTAAGTAAAATTGCAATTTATTTCAAGCGACATTTCTGTAAGTATGAGTCAGGAATATAATTTTCTTATATTCATCCCATTCCGGTACATGTAATGACATGGAACAGTAATTAATTTACTTAATCATAGCTTGTCTAACACAGTACAGTATATAATCAATTATATACTGTAACTAGTTCTTAGAGAAAAGAATGCCTTTGTAATCAGTAAGAAGGAATAACAGGGAATAATAGAGTTGAGGGTCTGGTGTTTGTAAGACTACAGTACACGATAATTTCGTTCAACATAAATTTCAGAATGGTTTTGGTATTTCTGAGTAGCGCCGAAAAAAAGGGAGACGTTAGCCTAACAAAGGCATGATGTAAACTGTAGCCATGATATGTAGTTAAATGTTGAATTAAAAGAAATCATTGTACATTAATGATAAGCTAGCAGTAGTAGTCACACTAATAGTACTAGCCACACTAGTAGTATTACCAGTAGCAGTACTAGTAATTATTTTTGCCTGTAAATATATAAGACTATATACATTTTATCAGCTTGTTACTTACCGACATACACGAGGTTCCCTTAAATCCGTTTTAAAAGAGATACCCTTTAGGCCAGCTCTATAAGAGACAAGATCTTTAGTTCTGTGGTCTGGGAAAACTTTAACTAACTTACAATAGCAAGTGCGTAGTCTAAACTTCTTGCAGTATAGAACACTTAATGGTAGCCTATTCTTAAGTTGAAGGGAAATTGTATGTGTATTATAAAAGGATGTTAATGTTGTGATAAGTACCTTGTAGTTCCAGTAAAAGTATTCATCCTTTGCATAAGTGCGTACTGGAGTTTACTGGAGTTTAATATACAGTACATGTAATTTTATTGAGAACTTTGGACATTTACAATAAGTACATGTACTGTACACTTTTTAGTCTCGAAGTAGAGTTGATTAGCACAGAAAGTACAGTAGTTGCTCCGTTAAATATCGTGCCATTTTAATATAGTAAGTATTCTTGCTCCTTTTTTATATAGTATGTCAGTTGTAGCAATGAGGTAGGCATCAAATGCTTAGGAGTACCTTTACACTATATAACATTGGCTTCAGTTTTAAAAGATCCTCTGATTGCCTGTTGAGCCAAAGATTGCTGCTCACTCAAACTCAGGTGGAAAACTTTGATGGCTAAGAATCTGGCAATGTTCAGTTTAAAACTGAACAATTTCCTGTTGTAGGGCATTTTTCCCCAGGCCAGTGCCTCACATTGTTCTAATTGCATTGGCTTCAAATACTCAAATTTTATTCAAAACCAAAACCTCACACTTTTGCGCCTCTGATAGTTTGGCATGTATAGAAAAAATTATGTCAAGCTTATTTTATGTTTTTGGTTGTTTGCATATTTTCTAATACTTTAGAAATTAGCTTTTTATTATTGATATGAGTTAGTGAACAATAGGGAGATGAAAATGTTTAAAAATATACATATCAACCAGCTGGTAAAGCAGAGCTCTGAAGTATTCTTATTCCATACAGTACTCAACCTCTTTTCTAACAGTACAGAACAGTTTAGAATACCATGAAGATAATGTGCAGGTTGTGTAGGAGAAAAATGTTTTTAATTGCATTAGGATACAGAGATAATCGTAAAGCTCAAAATATAAACATTAAAAATGAGGACTTTAATGTGAAGTGCAAGCACCGAGTATTAGGAACAAGGAAGGGAACCTTCCGCAGAGTTATTTTCCCAATCTCATCAGGAAGCAGACATTTTGGTACTTCTACCTGGAGTTTCAGACCCTTTTCTTCTTATTCTTGCTTTGTCTTCATTGTCTTGCTCATTTTTTAATTTTTTTTTAATTTTTACATGAATGACAAAGTGTTTTCCTCTAGAGGTAATTTTGGTCATCCTTCAACAAGTTTCCTCTGTAGCTGGTTTAAAGCATCTTCCTTTCATACATCAGCTTTACATTCCTGTTTATAGATGAGTTTTTGGTAATTAGAAGAGCAAGTCTTCAGAGGAAACCCCTTACATCTGGTTGATCAGCTTGGGACAGATTTTTTTGAAAATGTCCTTAAAGGTAATAGGAAAAAAGCATTGTCATTCAGCAAGTTTATAACACAGTTTACCAAATTGCTTTTTCAGGGTGATATTTTTCATGGAAATAATTTTGCACATTTCCCCAATCTGAGCAGATTTCTTTTATTGATGAACTACAGAAATTACCCCTTTATGCAAGAAAGAAAGGAGATTCCTCAGTTGTTGTCTGTTGCTGTTCCCTCTAAAAAAGTTGTATATCTTAGTTTAACCAGACCACTGAGCTGATTAACAGCTCTCCTAAAAGGGCTGGAACTTCTGGGGTTGTTAGACTTACTTTGTTTCGTGGCTAAGAACCAGTGTTTGGTTACCTAGCAACGGATCCAAGCTTTTTTGTCAGATTTTTAAAACCACATTAAAGGGAGAAATGAATTTCTATCACCAGAAATAAATTACCTCTTATTCTTCATTGGCCGGTCAGAAATTTGAATTTCCCCAATTTAAACAATTTTTTTTATTGATGAAGCTGAGAACGGAACCCTATAAAGGAGATTCCCAGTTGTGGAGAACTGTTCCTCTAAAGATCCTGCAGTTCATCTGTGGTGAACTGCTCTTTGTGCTCATCCACTAACTCCTCCACATCATCAGCATTAGCTTCCAAGCCTATGGACTTGCTCAGAGACTTTATCCTTTACAACAGGTTCAGCATCACAGCCTTCAAACTCCTTTTCTGTGACAGCATCTGGCCACAATTTTCTCCAGGCAGAGTTCAGGGTCCTGTCTATAAGGCTTAAGCAGTGGGGTTTGTTGAAATGGTTCTTCCAGAACTCTCTGAGGGTCAGCTCTGTTGGAGGTCACTTCAAAACACCTCTGGAATTAGTGCTTTGGCGTAGAGTTTCTTAGTTTGAAATCACCTGTTGGTTCTTAGGCTGGATATGGGGGTATGTAAGGGGCAAGAACCTCACCTGTATAAAATTAAACTCACACAGCAACTCAGCCTTCAAGCATGGAGGGTGAGCAAAAGCAATTTTTTTCTCCTAGAGGCATTTCTTGATCATCCATTCAAAAATTACCTGGTTACCAAAGTCTTGCTGTTAGCCAACCACATCACACTTATTTTATTTTTCATTACATTATTTTTCATAAAAATTCTTGGGTTCTCTGAGTGGTGAAGACCAGCAAAGGCTTCGGTTTTAAATCCTAACTTGCATTCCCTCAGAGCAAAAGAGTTATAGTCTGTCCATCATTGGCTTTTGCCATGGCAGTGACTCTCTTCTTGGTTGATATCAGTCCTGTTTGGCATTTTCTTCCAAAACAGGCCCATCTCGTTACAACTGAATACTTGTTGGGGAACTAAACCTTCAGCTCCCTTTACATGGATTGACCATTTTCATTCTGAATAAAATAATAATTGCTCCTTACATGAGATGCTTGATCTTTAGATGATGAATCATTTGGCTTTGATTGCAATTCTGGTCACTGTTAGAGTAAAAAGGAGGATGAGGTTGGAAGACACCCCTTACCCTGCATTCAGGTAGCACTTATGGTTGAGCAGTAATGTGTTGTAGCTCTGTGCTGGGTGTGATCTTGACGGACAGGACATGTAATGTCCTATAAGTGGAAACTTAACCCTAAGCGTAGCTGCATGGTAGGGTGAGGAAATACTCACAAGTAATAAAACATCAAATACCACAAAGCTTAATGACGTAGGTATGCAAAGATTGACATTTCTTCAGCCCCTCTCCAACGAAATTCAAACAAAACAACTCATATGACAATGAAGCTGTTTGGATTTGCAGAGCAAAAGAAAAATGAAAAATTAAAAAAGTTCCAACCTTCACCCATTTTGACTCTGTAAAAGGGAATCAAATGGATCAATGATGGAGCTTAATTTTTCACATTTCTTTTGTTTTATGAGCTCACAGCTACAGTATCTTAAGGGTTGTTTTTGTTGGAATTTTGTTGTTGAAGAGGGGCTGAAATGTCAGTCTGCATACTTAGGTCATCAAGGTTTGGGGTGTTTGATGTTTTATATCTTGAGAGTATTTCTTCATGCCTATCATGTAGCTACACCTGGGGATAGACAAGTTTCCACTTATAAGACCACCTAAAGTTTACACCAAAGTACACATACCCAATATTACCAGGGCCTACACATACCCAATATTACCAGGGCCTTGAGGGTTGTCAGTCCATAAAGACCAGACCCAGCACATAGCTACACACTAAACTTCCATACTGCTCAACCATAAGTGCTACTTGAATGCCAGGGTAAGGTTTGCCATCCAATGTTATCCTCTTTTGTATTCTATCAGTGATCAGAATCTTAATCAAATCCACATGATTCATCATCTAAAGATCAAGCATCTCATGTAAGGAGCAATTACTATTATTTTCAGAATGAAAAATTGCTCAGGTAATGTAATGGATGAAGGTTTCAATCCCCAATAAGTGTTCAGTTGTAGGCCTGTTTTGGAAGAAAAGCCAAACAGGACTCATACCACCCAAGAAGAGAAGTCACTGCCATAGTACAAGCCAATGATGGACAGATAAACTCATTCACTCTGATGGAATGCCAGTTAGGATTTAAAATTGAAAAGCCTCTGCTTGTTTACCACTCAGAGAACCCAAAAGTTTTTAAGAAAAATAATGTAATGAAAAATTAAAATATATGTGATATGTTTGGCTAATAATGAGGCTTGGGTAACCAGGCAATTCTTGACAGTGAATGGATGAATGATGTGGCTGGCTGAGTTGCTGTGTGAGTTTAACTTTCTACAGGCAAGTTCTTATGCCCTAACATGACTGAGGTCATCAAGCTGCATCAAGCTTTTGGGTATTACATATTGGTATTTTCCCATGCCTACCATGCAGCTAAACTTTTCCTATGCCTACCATGCAGCTAAACCTAGGGATAGATAAACTCCCTCTACCAGAGACTGCCTAAGGTTTATATACCCAGGCACAGCAGATGCTACTAGGGCCTTGAGGGTTACCAGTAACCCACAATGCCCTAGTAGCATTTGTTGTACTTTGGTGTGAACCTTAGACGGTCTTATTAGAGGGAGTTTATCTATCCTTAGGTTTAGCTGTTTGTTAGGCATGGGAAAATACCCACAGTTATGAATTATTAGATTTTCACATTGCTCAACTACAAGTGCTACTCAAATGCCAGGGGTAAGGTGTGTCGTCCAACCTCATAGATAACTCCTTTGCTTTTTAGCTGTGATCAGAATTGCAATCAAAGCCACAAGATGCATCATCCAAAGATCAATGAATCTTAACATGTAAGAAAGATAAAAGGAGCAATTATTATTTTTTAGTTTAGCCAGATCATTGAGTCAAAACACTATAAGCCTAGCCAACTTAGGTTAGACCAACTACTGTAATATGTATTAAAGGCCAAGTTATGCATGTTGGTTGTATGAAGTTGCTCTCAGTGCCCCCAAAAGCAAAATGATAAGTCTAGGGATTTCTACATAGTAAAATATTCAAAAGGAAATGACTGATGCAATATAAAATATTTAAAAGGAAATAACTGATGCAAGGACTTTAATGATTAAGTTTATTGTATTATGATGAGAAAGTTATAAAACTGACTAGAATGAAAGCAAACAATCATGGACAAAAATTGCCTGCATTACAAATGACATCAAGGGAAATTGGCAGAAATTAGCCTTTCCAGTTTCTTAATCTAACAACTATACACCAAAAGAAGCTAAAACTAAAAAAACAAAACTGTTGTATACTGTACATCTAGTGAAAGAATGACCACATTAAACTATTTTAAGTTAAAGCATAATGTATAAATCCCAGATTGACAACAATGACTAAAGGTAGGTCATCTCCCTAGAAATTACCAACAAAAATCAGATTAAAATGCCTGTCAAAATTTTCAATGGTAAGAATGCACCTTACCTTTTTAAACCAACTTTTAAGAAAAACTAAATATTTGAAGCTATTTGTATTTTTCCTGGGCATATAGAGCAGAGCCTTTCATATATGGAGTAACCTTCAGCACAAGCTGGAACAGCTGTTAAATCTTGGTAAACAAGGTAGTAAAATGATGAAGAAAGGGGGAGGAAGGAGTTACCTAAGCTCTCCACATGCTTGCCATTCCATTCTTTCCTTTATCCCACAAGGACAAAACTGGATGATAGAGTTGGTTACTACCTAAATGAAAGGTTGCTTCAATAGTCTGCTATTCTTCCTATAGGGATACAACCATCACTGTTTATATATGTGGGGACTTGCCCTTTAGGAAGGTGTGGTCCCAGAAGAAGAAAAGGGCTGAACTCCACCTGGAAACACCAAGCTTCCAGTTGCCTTTGCAAACAAGGGATGAAATGATTTCCAGAACCTGTAAAATTCTAGTGAAAAGAAGACCAGAGAGGTAGGGCCCTGTGCCTTAAATCTCCAAAATAAGAGGGAAAAACATTTCGGAAAACCATGACAACTCCTATAATAATTGGCAAGTCACCAAGCAGCTTTTTCCTGCCTATTCTTTTATAAAAAAAAGTTCAGAGAAAACTTTATCATATCTTTCTTCTTCCTTGTCAAAAAAGATAAGACAGAGAGCAACACATTCTAAGCTACCCAGAACAGGCGTTTGCTGTTTAATTACCTTACCCTCATTTAATTCCAGTGTACTTCAGCCAGGACACACTTAAGAGAGGAAAAGAAAAGGACGGTATAACCACTCATTCCTCAATCACCCTTCATATAAGAACATACCCAGTTTTCATACTCGGATGAGATGCAACATACCCTGTCAGGTCTGTATAACTACATAACTTGTTGAGCAATCACCCAGTCCCAGGGAGAACATGTCAAGGCTGACTCATCGGCAACACCTCTACAGCAGAGTGAGGTAAGGTAGTTCTGACTATGCCAAACTCCTGTACTCATTACCTCACAGGCCAAAAAGAATCCTTCCAAAAGGCAAGAGACGGTCCCACACCCTTAGCTTTGTGTGTTTTTGAGCAGGAAAGGAGGGCAAGCTCTTCCAGAAATGAATTGTACACCCACTTGATAACCTTACAAAGCCAGAAAGAAAGGATGTTCCTAGACACCACCACCTATGACTAACCTATCCTACACTCAAGAACAAGTCCTTTTCAAATAGTACTTCAGGACACAACAGTATCTCATCCAGATCTCCACCAACAATCATAGAAGGAAGGAATCAAGGAACTCTCAAACCTCTTGTCCAGAATCGATGAGTTGAGAGTTTTTGCTACAAACTCTAGGACAAAAGAGAATGAGAGGGATCCCCACCTTCATCGTGCTGGACGAGATGAGACAAGCCATGAAGTTCCCAAACTCTCTTTGTTGAGACTAAAGCTAAGAGGAAGACTGAAGACTAAGTCTCTGTCCAAAGAACGAGACAGTAGTTCAGAGAGATGTCCCTGAGGCTACGCATAACGTCAACGAAACATCTTACTCCAGGGGCTGGAGTTCCCAGGAATGGCAAGACCAGAGTAAAGTTTCTCATAAGCATGGATAACTCTACCAATGTGAGATCAAACTCCTTCAGTTTAAAAACCAGAGATAAGGCTGAACAATAGCCCTTTACCACAGAAAGTGAGAGTTGCTTGTTTCCAGAGAAGGAAGATGAAATCTGCAGGCCACTGAACAGATACCTGATGACTGGGGAGAACAATGCCTGTGACTGGGAAGAGCGACCCCTTCTATGACACCAATTGCAGAAGATAGCAAACTTTCCCTGATGCTCATTCACTGTGAAACAACATAGGTACCCATATATTTCTCTCACTGCCCTGCAAGAAAAGCCTCTTTCACGGGCACACTGAATAAACTTCACCTATGAAGGTGGAGAGATCAAATTGCCTAGTGATACCTGTGAACATGTTGACTCAAGGCAACTGCATCAGCACTTCAATCAGGAATGTCAGCAGATGTACGTACCACTCGGCGTGAAGATCCAGGGTAACGAACACTCAGTTGATCACCTCACAGTAAAGAGTGAAAGGTGTAAAGTTGTACACATCCAGACTGTTGCAGGGATGTTGAACATTTTCTTCACCACTGCACACAGGTCTGGGACTGAGAAGATAAAACATGAAGTTCCCTGTTCAGTCATGAGGGATTTCCATAGATCAAACCACTTCTCTGCTACTCTGGGGTATAAGGACCACACTTCAGCAGCTGAGCTGATCCACCAAAATCATATCCAGGTACTTTGAATGCCCCAGCAAGGTGGAATACTCAATTTGAAGTCTCTTTGGGCAAAGCAAATGTACAGCAGAGCCTGATGGATGGTGATTATACCCATCCTGAACATCTGAGGACCAGTTGCCAATGTTAAAAGCATAGTCTCTTTGCAGGCAAAGCAAATGTACTTCTGAGAGCCTGATGGATGGGTATTTGAAAATACGCATCCTGAACATGCATCAAAATCATTAAGTCTCCCCTCTCTAATGGAATATAACACTGAACATGGCTTCCATTTGTGAATGGAGCCTTCCGAATATACTCGTTCAGTGCTGAGAGGTCAATGACCAGTTTGCAACTCCCAGATGCCATCTCCACAAGGAAAAGGCAACTGTAAGCCTCGGAGACCAGCAATCAACTTCAAGTGCCTTTCTCTGTTGTGATTTCCACCTCCTCCAGTAAGCTTAACGACGTCCAAGAATCAAGAGAGTTTAACAGGAACAGGATTAGTATCACAGGAGGAAAGCACAAAGTCCCTGAATGGAAACTTGTACCTGTTCCAAAGGACCGATATGGCCCAAGGCTCTACTCCTTGTTGCTGCCACTTTGTCCAATAGCAAAAAAGTCAATACCCCTATTCATGGCAGCAGAGGATGGAGACTGCCACTCTCACCGACCACCTCCCTTATTCTTCCTTTTCCCACCCGTCTTGGACTGACCAGAGAAGGGAGATGAAAGGGCTGGGAAGGCTACCTGCCCTTCCTAGCAGAGGAGGAAGACTGCTACTGCTGGCTAGGGCTACTTCTGCACACCAAATGCTTGGGGTTTTGCCGGACTTAAAGGTGTAGAGGCAGGCAGCTCTGCTCCCTGCAGGGGTTTTAAGTTCATTTGCACAGGTGATCAGGGAGTCCCTACAGTCCTCCCAACAAAGCTCAACCACTGCATCTACCGTTTCTATTGGTAAAGGTGAGAGGTAGATCCAATACCTAAACTATTCCGCAAGAGGCTGTTTTCTTGGGACACCAAGCAAGAAAGTAAAGAGAAAACTCTCTCTTTTGCAGGACCAGGTTTGCCTACTGTAATGTTAATCAGTGTGCCAGATAGGTAGAGCCTCTACCTCTTGAGACCATCAACCTCCTTTTAGTCTTTTTGTCTTCAAGACAAAATACCTGAGAGGACATAGTCAGTGAGAGTTCCAACCTATAGGTCTAAAACAGGTCTAAAACAAGTCACTGCTTGCACCGAAGCCATTGCTGCAAATTCCATGGCAAAGCATTCCTGACAGTCTTTCACAAGAGAGACATTTTTGTCAGGCAGCAGACTGATGCACCCAACTGCCCTGGTGAGTCCTCCACATCCAGTGCATAGAACCAATCCTGGAGTTTAAGAGGCCGGGGGAGGAGTTTACCCAATCTGCTGGCAACATGGGAACTCCCAGACCCATTAATAAGGGAGTTCCCTCCACCAAAATACCACAAGATAACTGTGAACAAGCAAACAAGCAACCTGACTGACTATCTCACTTCCAAAGCAAACTGTACAGTGCACTCTGAAGTCAAGATCATGGTCAGATTAGTAGCCAAAGTTGCCTTCCTGAGATAACTGTGCTAACAGATAAGCAAAATAATTTCCTGAAAATACAGTTTCAACTGAGCCTGAAAGGTCCAGAGGAGCAGGTCCTCAGGACCTCAAAATTTCCCATAGGTCAAAACTACTACTTCTTACTCCTAATCCCATACCAGTGTCAGCCCAAGAGTTCACAGTGGCAAGCCGAGGGAGCAGTCCTCTTGTCCAAGCAGGCACGTGCTGAAGCATTAACCCTGCCAGAGGTGCAATGTTAACCCAGAAGGAAGCTAGCAGCTTAAACTTCTTCTTTTCTTCTTCTACGCCAATGAAGAGTCTGAGGATGTGGACGAGGAAAAGGACAATGATGAAGTATAAGACGATGACGAGGATGAAGCCAAAGCAACTGCTTCTCTCTTTTCACCACCTTGTCCAACTCTAGTCAACCTGTACATTAGCGATGTGGTTGAGGCAAGTGGAAGAGATGTTACAATGTCAGCTTGCTCAGCAACAGGCACATAACCACAGCCACTAGGGAATTACCTGTAATAAATGAAGATAACATTGATACTGCGAAAGTAGAAGCAGACATGTCAGTAGATAACTGGTCAGGTTTTCTTTCTGAGAGCAAATCCAGGAAAGTAGCAAGTGATGGACTACCTTGAATATTTAAAGGTAACCGAATTTTTCTACAGTAGTCAAGATTTTAAGAGGATTTGGCATCATTTCTGGCCAAGTGTTACTCTCCAAAAAACTTAATGAAACTTCCCTAGGCCTGCTCCTCCTCTTGCTGTCCATCTCCCACTGAGGTGAAGTCCAATGGGGACACTCATCATAGGGAAAGAAACAATTCCCTTTCTCTACAAGTACAAAACATATGTGGGTCTCCTGATACAGAAGACATGAAATGACTACTTAGCCACCCATGACCTTCACAATGGCATTGATTCGGTTTATTCTCCATAACTGAGAAAACCAGGCCCAAAATACGTAAAAAAAAAAAAAAAAGTATTCACACAATGCAAAAAGCAAGGTTCAAGTTAAAAGGAACAATGATTTCAGGGTACTCAACAAAAATTCAAATCACACAGGGAAGCAACAGTAAATGCATCCTCTTGCTATGGCAAAGAAAGAAATAATGGAGAGGAGGGCAAGGTAACCACCTCTCTCGCCCCCCAAATTCCCACCATTTTAACAACCTTATTTAAAGGTTCAACAGCTATTCCAGCTCATGCTGAAGGATACTTCATATATGAAGGATGATGGCTGCTCACCCATAGGAACAAAAAAGTTTGAGGCTATGGCTTACCTTTAACTATATATATCACAACCTAACACTTTGCTCATATATTTTAAAAACTGCAGTATCCTCAGCTGCCACATAAATTTACAAATAGGTTCTCTTATACTAGAAGATCTCTAAACATTGTTTCATTTTGGCCATGGTTATTATAAAAATATTTTCTTACTTTAATCCTCTATTACAGTACAGTATGCATCTGATATTAATGCCAATGACAAAATTTACCAAGAAAATAAAAATTTTAATCAGAAAATCTACTACATCTACAACAATGGAAGTCTTATCACCAAATCATCACCAATATAGTTTAAGTTTCAAGACTAAACTACTGTTAAAGTTCCAGGAGTATATTACTGTAACAAATGAAAAGAATTTGAGCCTAATCCTTGCATATTTTCTATATTTTTCAAATTACTCAAAACAATCACATATGATTTAACTCTTTAATTTTTTTAAATCCTTTAAAATGTCTCCACTGTACTGAGGACTTCATCCAAAGTAGAATTACTATGAAAGAGGTACCATGCATTGATTACTGAATCAGTGGGATGCCAATAGGTTTTTGGCTACACTGGTGAAGAATTTCCTGCAAAGTCAGAAAGTGTACATGCCAAATATAATTAAGGTAGCATCTCAAATACAAACAGTTCCCCTACCTTCAAAACAAGTTCCCCTACCTTCAAAATATGTTCAAGAATCGCATTACGAAAATAAAACTACAAACCTGTTCTTATACTGTACTCGCATTGGGAACTACAATCCAGTTGATAAGACAGATTCCTCATTTTCCAACCACGGCAATATGTCTACATTAACAGGTAACTGGTATGCCAAACACTAGGCTATTAAATCCATACATGACAAAAATACTCAGAAGGATAAGGAAAATAGATGTTGGCAGCTATGACCTAAAATATCACCAATAACCTAAAATATCACATATGACTTAAAGTCATCAACACTATGCATTGCACGGTGGAATTCTTAACAGAGGAAACCGAACATCACAATGATAGTGAAGGGATTGTTATTTAACCAAAAATGACTAGGAGCCACAAACTCCAGCATCAAAGAGCACAACCAAATCAAGACTGTTAGGATCCACAACCAAACATTAAGACTGTGAGTGAAGCACTTTTGCACAATACAAATTCTTTCATCCATCAGCCCGAATGATGTGTATTCCAGTAGGATTGCTGTCACAAGCATCAAGTCTTTAAACATGGCCAGCTCAAATGACATGTATTCCAGTAGGAATGCTGTCAGAAGCATCAAGTCTTAAAATATGGCCTTATGAGAAAACCACTTGAAGGAACATCTGTCTAAACATATGGCATTTGCCTCTGAGTTTGTCTCATAGGCTAAGATGCCTTCAACCTGTGTTCTAAGATGCCTTCAACCTGTGTTCTTTCCCTGTGTATTAACTGGACCTTGGCAATAACCTTGAAAAAGAGGTTCTACAACTTTTAATTCAGTATTGCTCTGCACCTACTTGCTGAAATCCAAATCATTGGACATAGAAGCAAGCAGCATCACCAAAATATACAGCAGCTGTCTTCTGCCTGCAGAGGACAGTCATAGTGATAAAAACCACCACATGATAATAGACATTATAGTATTATTATTACTGGCTAAAATCTCATAATCACATGCAGTGAGAAAAACTGGAGAGAATAAGAGTCTTAATCAACATAGTACAATAAAAAATACTGAGACTGACAAGGGATGATAAGCCAGTTTCCAAAAGCTCTCTAAGTTACCATCTTAATTTACTGTACCACTAAAGTAACATGACTAGAATTATTTTCCGTTATCATCATCAGTGAAATAGATGTTTTTCCACATTCTTAAGAGCAAGCAAAAAATCATACACGAATTGTAACAAGCCTCCACAGAATACGGTGTCTGTAAGTGAAGAAGAGAAGAATAAAAATAAATACAATGCAAACCAACATTTAGAAAAAGATTACAAAAATTCTAAGAGAGTAATTACAGTCTCTATTAAAACTTTTATGGAAGAACATCCATAAAACTGCCAAAAATACAGTTCAAAACTGAACAGTACTGAGTGATGTGGCTTTACATCATCTCTAAAAAATAGTACTGAGCAGCTTACCATCTTGACAGCCAAACAGTGTAACAGTATCTCAAAAAGATTTTATGAATACTGATGCTCTATAAGAAAAGTAGCATGCATACAAATTCTCAGAACAGACACTAAAGGAAATAGCATCACAAGCTTTCTTCCCAAGCTAAACTATAATATTGACTCCATTCAAAAACAGTCCAACAATGAAAAAACAGAATTGATGCATGAAGGCATAACTGGCACACTTACTTAAAACCATTCCAAAATCTCATCTGGGTTACCACCCATTTTATAGTTCCTATTCAGCAAAACCCTAAAGGTGAAGTAATTCTTCCATAACCTCCCAACAACAATGGGGTAAGTCATCAATCATAAAGGAGCCAGAAAAAAAACCATGACTGCATCAGAATTAGGTTCACTGAGGCTTTAACAGCCAAAATAAAAGGAAAAGAAGCCGAATCACACCAGTAAACTTGCACTCTAATGTCAAATGACATTATATACTCTGAAAATTATTTTTTTCCTGCATGTTTGCAATAAATCATGCAGCCTACAATTGTGGACCTTGAGTCACTACACCTAGTCTCACCTTGCCTGAAATCATGATGATCAGTAATAAGGAGAAACTCAGAACTCATCGTGGTTTCATTTGAGAGCCAGGGCATCAGTCTAAAACAATGCTGAATTCCTGTGTAATACGGAGTTTACTACCAAAGGAAACACACCCAGTACTAAACTATAATTGGAAGGCCAGCTATGGAATGGAAGTACAGTAAACAAATTAAAGAGTTAATTAGTTCTAATCATTATTGTATATAAAAAAAATAGGTCCCTTAACACCAAAAAATGGAATATGAAGGAGAATTTTTAAAATGATCTTCCAATTATTTATAATGTACATTCTTTCCATAGATGGTAATTTATAAATGAATCAGCCAACAAACTTCCTGAGATGTGGAGTTAGTTTTTCCTCATAATAGTAATCTCTGCATGATACCCCTTTGACAGTTATATTAATTTCAAACAGCTTTCTCACAGCCCATACCAATAGTCCAGTGTGTAGAAAAAATTAGGATCCTGGAATTACAAACAAACAACTTGAACACCTCCCTCAAAAATTTTTGAAATATTGTAGGAAAAATTAGGATCTTGGAATTTCAAACAAACTTGTACACCTTCCTCAAGAATTTTTTAAATATTGTCTACTCAATGACCAAGTTCAAGACTAATTTTAGATACCTACTACAGTAACTTTCATATATTTTACAAATTTGACATTGTCACTTTGAATATAGCAGGAAATTTACATGAGTAAGAAACAAAGCTTGCAGATACCAGTTATGCTCAATTACATGAATGATGACTGTCATAACACATATAAACAAAACAAGAGCAGTCTTCTACTGAAGACACTCCTGTCATTTACAGACGCACATACACTTGAAGACATTACAGAAAAAAACAGTAAACCAAGAATTCACAGAAATTTAGGTCATTTGGCATCAAGTATCAATGATAACCCCATTCCCTTCAGCTTGAAAAATTCAATGACAAATGACAAGCTAATAAAAACAACACTGTCTTTGCTTAAGATTAGATTACTTGTTCACCTACTTACTAAAATACCTAATTCTGTTTAACGGTACATGAAATCGTCAGTAAGAAAAGCTAATTATATACCATTCCTACAATAGTACATCATTAAACCTCTACTAATCCAGGATTCTCATGGAAATATCTTCATTAATTTCTCAACAGGCTGTGACCTTTCAATATTACTTTCAATATTTTGAGATCATTAGAGTACTGTGATTATTAATAACGATAACAATACCAACACCTGCTGACAATTCTGGTGACTTGTGACTTAAGCATTGCAAAGTCTTTGCTGAACTTTCCTACAGCTAAAGGTAAACCTGAACTTTCCATAACAAGTAAAACATAAATTGTAGTGGAATAAATAAAGTCTGAAACTGCCATACAACCTACTGAAAAACCTGGATAATGGTTCCTATTTGGTGACTGAAGAAATACACATCTACCATGACCCTGAAATAATTTTTTACTAAAATTGAACACTTTGGTGTTTTTATGGTGTTTCATCAGAATAGAAAAACATCTAATACTTTTAAATAAAAATTTCTTTTACAACGGCTACTTTACAACAACGTTAGCTGCTTTAGAATAGCTATAATAACACATTCAATAATAAAACAAATGTCAAAAACCTTAATTGCATACATGGAAAAGCACAGCTTTCAAATTTAAACAATGAAACATTGTACAGTACTACAATCCATTAAAATTGTATAAAAAAAACATGGGTGCAATCCTTGCCTTATTTCCAAAACAATCTTGTGTCACAGAAAAGAAACTCACTAGTAAAAATGGGAAATAAATACTTGAAGTACTAAAAATCAACTATTAAACATTATTCCATAATTTTACAATACTACAATGATATTGAGACCGTATGAAGGCCAGCTATCCAAAAATCAAACATGTTTTGTTGATGCAAATCCTTGTCTTATTAGAATTTAAATTTTCTTATTTCTAAGAAGACAATGGTTTATACTTCATACATCTACATTTTCATTGCAATTCTTTTCCAAATTACAAAGGAACAACAAATCAACAAACTTCAACCACATGCTGAATGTTATGCATTTTTACATACAAGAAGCACTTACTTTGAAGACAAAGTAGAGCACTGATGAATATTACCATTATTTTTACATGGGCTATCCCTCATTAGAAGCAAATGTCTCGGGCACCACTTCTATTTTCATGTACCTTATAAATTTACACTGACACTCTTAAGTACTGTAATAATTACAATATGAGGGAAGCCATTGTCAATTCAAATTTATTAAAATGAATAATGATAAAGCAAAATTTATCTGTAAAATTTCAAGACATGAAAAACTGATCTGCAATAACACCAGCAATGTCACAATGTCAAGGCAGTGGTGTGGCAGTGAGGAGAGTGGCAATATGGACACTACTTTGGGTACAACTGTGCTGGAATGTATAGGGAAGGGATAACATGTCAAAAATAAATTTAAATGATTCTCATATTCAAAGGGTACTATGGTAACAGCATGACCTCAGTGTGACTGATTCATGCCCTCTGTGATTTCTAAACTTAAAAATGAAATGTAAGTGCTGAGATCCGTAACCTCCCAAGACAATATAGGTAAGTTCCTGCTTTCTGTAAAGAAAAGCAAGAGTGAAGTTTTAACAATGCCAGGTTCACCCAGGTTAATTCAGTAATCAGAGCCAATAATGAATAAAAAAAAAAAAAAGTACTATGGAGGTGAGAAAGTGGCTGAAGGTAAACACAACTGCAACAAAATAAAAGTACCTTAATGATACAAGTTGGAAGTGTATGGACTAGCTAAAATGACCCAAGCATCTGAACTTTCTGCATCAAAAGAAAACTGTGATACTGGACATCCATTATTATATTAAACATTCACAAAGTATACAAGTTTTCCTAGTATAAATAATACCAGACTCAGGCAGGCATAATTAGCGTCTATTTATGATAAGTCATAAAATTAAATGTTCTAAAACATACACAAAAGTATACCCTCGCAAATCTGGACCTCTTCTGTTTTAATATTAGTAAAATTCAGACAAAGACTCAGGCAGGCATAATACTGTAGATCAGAACTCCTCATAACGATTAAAAAGGAAATCCAAGATAAGAATTCTCATAGTGATTAAAGAGGAAATCCACCAAAATAATACAAAGTTATAATAAATATAAAAATAAAATCTTGTCTACAATGACCTTGACAAAATGTCTACAGGAACAAAATATCTACAAGTTTGTCCTATAAGTTTTTAAAGAGCAGGCCTACAGGTTTCAACAGTACCATGGCATTGCTATCTACAAGGATTTTTGAGAAAGTGCCAGTACTCGCTGGGGTAGATTTATAAATTTTTTACATCATAAATGCCAAAGAAGATTAGATTTATTTACGTGGCTAGAACCAATTTCCAGAATCAACACAATCACCAAGGAATAAAAAGCTTGCCATTGCCCCAAGTTTAACTTTTATAATTTCCTTCAGCAGAGGCATGGTTCATAGCATTATTAATTTTTTTTTTTTTGTTTTTTTGTTTTTTTTTTTATTACCCAGAGTAATTCACATTAATATACACATAACCTTGTCCTGACAATGCTCTAGTTTAGTGGGTCAGCAACCTTTTTTTTTGAGAGAGCAGGCAAGACCGCCATATTCAGACATTTTTTTGTCTCGGAGGAGGGCCATGATATCAAATGATTTTTACTATTAGGGATCGCTGGAGGGAAACGCCAATGCCATAAGGCACCATTATAAAGAAAATGACTGTTTCTACCTTTATGACTGAAGGGATTTGCTTCAAATTTTACCACCTGTATTGAAGTAACTAATAAAGAAAATTCTCTCATGGGGAAATTTACAAATAAAGCTCTTCTGAGTTTCTCCATCTCAAGTTTACTTGTTTTGCAGTTTTAAAAATTCATGTCATTTTTAAAAATTAATATGTAAAATTAAAAGTTGCACTGGAAAACGCTATTTTCCCAACAATAGTTTGCCATGTATGTTATAATAAAGGCCTCTTGGTCATTTGATACATTCTAAATCAAACTGCAAACAGCTTACTACTTTATGTTACACATTATGCTTGTACTGCTTTGCTGAGCCCCAAAATAAGCCCAGATGTGCAAGGGTTTAAACAAGCAGTAACAAAATATTTCTTCATTGCAACTTATATCATTAAAGCAGCTTGGAATTTTTGTCTTCATGAACATCATTCAACCTAAATGACAACAGGTCCAGGTTAACCATTTTAGTTGCAGCTAGTTATGTAAATAACAGGAAGAACTCAAGAAAGTGGTAACTTCTGCCAAAAGAATAAAAAAAAATAGAGAAAAATTAGCAATTCAGGCTAAATATCTACAATCTTCAAAATCAAATGAAGTTCTAGCAAGCCTCAAGTTCTGACACTTGTCTGTTCTTGCTGAAATAAAAATAACTTAGGATATTTCCTGACTATTTCTATTATAGAGTACCCTAATCTGACAAATAATTAATGAAGAGTTTTATCACGCCACTGAATTATAATCTTCAATATACAGTAATGGTTTTTACTACGGTCTGTTGACATAAAAAATAAACTGCTACTCATGATATGACTATGAATTACTGCAGTACTTTAATATGCCTTTAAGAGTACTGGGCAACTACACAGAACTTCAAAGGGTACTACAATGGGTAAGCATAAAATAGGAATCCTGTTATTCTTTTAAATGTTTAAAGCAAATATCAATTAACATGTTTGCCTGGCATAAAGAAGAACATCATCCTTCCATAATTGGCAGGTCCATCCTATTAATGAGAAATTTATATACTCTTAGTATTTTAAAAATTTACTCACCTGGTGAAAGAGATTATCAGTGACTGATGACATAAAGCAAACCCTGAATCTCATGGAAACTGATGAATAGTAGACAGAATTGCCTGTGTCGAGTACATTCAGTAATTCACCAGATTCAGCATGAAGATACTAGTTATGAGAAGAAATAGCAGCCTTACTTTTTAGTTTACATGTAAGTGGATTAATACTTCTACACAAAAAAAAGTAAATCAGAACCCTTTGTCTTGTTGAAATTAGAGCCATATCCAGTATCTATATAGTCTATACCATATCTACACAGTAAAATGCTAATCCCTATGAGGATGAAATAAGAACCAAATCTACTACTGCCTACTCAAGATCAAATATAATGTCTACTGAGTATTCATACATATACTACTATATAGTCTCATCCTTCTCTACATAACATATAAGTGTATACATATTATGTACATTACATATAATGTCTGCATATACAAAGTCTTATAAATTGAATTCACATTTGAATAAATTAGTCCTGCCCCCTGTAGTTTCCCAAGATTTTAATTTTAATGCTGTACAAGACATATCAGTAACAATGAAACACATGCTGCCTTGCACATAACATAGTCTACCTACAACAATGTAGTCAAGGGTAACATGCTATTTAACAATACTATCAACGTACAGTCACCTGCTTGTATGATATATCATGATTCCCTTTGTTCAGGACACTAGAGGAGATAAGATATGACTCCATTCCATAGCCAGAATGTATACGTCTGAGATCTCTACTTCCCAGGCCAGTCAGGCCAGTAATTGATGTGGTATCGGAAAGTTGACCCTTCAAAGAGCCTGTCCATCCACATGGATAATCCTTCTAAGAGTTGTTCTTCAAAAAGTATGTTACTATAGTAGTTGAGCAGGGGTTTCTGGAAAGAGGACAAGACTTTGAATTAAAAAGGTTTACTAATAAACTAACAGCAAACCACATTTTAAGCCTCAAGCTACTATCAGGATGGCACTTAAGTATCTGTGTGGGGAGAGCATATCTTTGTATTGAAAAAATTTACATGCATTAAAGCAGTTTCCCTCCTACCTTGGTGCATTAAACATTACAGGTTTTTGCAAAGGCTACTGCTGCCTCTGAAAAACTTCAGTCTCTGAGACTGCTGATAACTAATAGGCCTATAGATGAACTACATCCAGGTTGAAATAAAAATCTGTAGAGGTATGAATGTTCCAGGAGTTTCTTCCAAACCAGAACACTCAAAAAGTTGTCCGTCACCTTGCATAACAAACCCACAAACCACACAAACCACTTATACTATGGCCAAACTGGAGCTATCAAAAAATTTCCATTTTGTCAGATGTATGGCACTTCCCCACAACTTGTCTGAATAGGGTAAATGGAGGAAACCATAAACAATTATCCTGCTCAAGTCGTCCGCTAGCAGTGTCCTTTAATTCCTCCTCCACTCTCCCATTACCAACCAAACTTTGAGATACCTCCTGAGTCACAACCTGATCATATGCACCCATGTTGCCACAGGTGCCAAGGTTCAGATGAAGACTTGCATGAGATGCAATGATGGCACTATCCCCTTACAGGTTTAAGCAAACATGAAGGTATGTATTCTTATGGTCTCTGAGTGGCAACACCATCCACATCCCAAATTTGCACAAACTTACTAAGCGGGTTGAAATCTAAAATTGATCCCCATCCTTTTGTCACCTTCAGAACTACACAAGGCGCTGTAAAACCTCGGTGATCTATCCATTACCTACTCAACTGCTTGCTTGTGGTACATGGATCTTGCATTACGTGGACCCTTTTAAGATGTCTCTTTCAAGTCATCCTCTTGCCATAATACTATTGGTCAAGCAACCAGTCACAAAACATTTCCTGGGTGAGATGGAACAGTTATACCTGGCAGCAATAACTACCCTTTCTCCAGGAATGACAGAGGCATGAAGGTCTTGAAAGGTAAGCTAGGGCAGGATTGTTACATTGTGAAATAGGAGCTTACAGCACAAGTCAGCAAAAATCTGTGAGACAAGCTAGTACTTAACAGCAAGCAAATTTCAATGTAACTGTTATCCCATATATTTAGTAAAACTAAATAATAACAAGGACACCCCATAAAAGGGAAAAGCAGGCATAAAAACATTTATGAAGAAGTTTTGTTACACTGAAATGTCACTGCATCATAAAAGCAGGAAAGTATTTAATACTTACTAAAACAATCACCATTACTTTACAAATTTATGTTACTGCATGGACAACAGAGAAAAATATTGCATATATATAACAGTTACAACTATAAGCAACAACATGCACTATTATTAATACACAGTGAACAACATTATTATTATTATTAAGTAGTTTAACCAGACCTCTGACCCTCACAGGGCTGGCCCAAAGGATTTGTTGAGATTTTATTAACGAAATTACACCTTCAAAATTTCATCACTGACTAGAAATGCTGTAGAACCTGACAAATTTGTTTCCAAAGCTTGGCATTCATTGTTGATTATATTGTGGACATTAACACAAAAAAATTATAACTGTTAGTGTTACACTGTACTCTACAGTCTGCACATACAGGAATTGGACGTGGTATATTCATCAAATATCTATGGCTGAAATGAGAGTAACCAATTCTAAGACAAGAAAAAATTCCTTGTGGCTGTAAATGTTGTTCCTTTCAATATGGTGAATATTATATTTCAAAACTAGGCTAGACCTCTTTTAATTTGTTATATTATGTTAATTATTCTCTATATATTCTACCATTCATTCATTACAATGGATTTTAGAGATGTTATATAATCACTAATAGGAATACCTCTGTGTGATCTTTTCACAATTGGTACAGCTTTGGCTTCATATTTTTTATGCTTCATTTCCTTCAACAACCACATAAGCAGGAATCTAACATATCTCTACATTTTTGCCACCTTCATATAATTTGTGAAGTGAATACTTAATTTGTTGTGCTGCCTGGGTATTTTTTAGACTATAATTTTAAAGGGTTTCTATAACAGTATGCCATCCTCCCCACTCATTCTGTGTTGGTCTACTATTCAAAACAACCACTACAAATGGTTCGTTCTATTAAATAAACATACTAATTATCATGTGACATATACAATACATTAACAATACAGACACAACAGATGGCAAAAATTCTAATGAACATTTTTTAACGTTAAAAGAGCTTACTGCTTTTGAATACTTGTGTGGGAATCAGAGCTTGTCTTCTATATTGGAAGATGCCATGAGGATTTCCATACAAAATAAAAACTATACAATAACATCCAAAGGTTATAAATCTTCATTAAGGTATGTCATACCCTACATGAGCATACTCATTGTTGATGAAGGCCTGGACTATTTTCTTACATCCTACATGGCTGTAGTTTAACTCCCTAACTTCCCCAAATCCAATCAAGAGTGCTACCCTTTGGTAAAATTTTTGTATAAGACAACCTTTTTTGTGTAACACAGCTAACAAATACACAAACAAAAGCAATACAATTTTCCCAAAGTGTAATAAAGAGGACATATACAATACTTACATCAGAGGCAGCAGAATCCTTCCTCTTGTCTCCACTCTCAATATCAGAATCAGATTCTGTTTCATTATCACTGAATCCCATGAAATCTCCACTGATACCAGAACGCGGATGCTGAAAGAGAGTTCATACTGATGAAAATAAAATGTAGCAAGTGTCATAATAAGAGTTCATACTGATGAAAATAAAATGTAGCAAGTGTCATAATAATTAACATGTAACAACTACAAATATTAAAATAATTCTATGCTTAGGTAACTGGCCAGTTACATCAACACTTGCATAGTCCACCTACCACAATGATGTTACCACATATGAATAAAGCTAATAAAATTAGCATACCTAAAAAAATTATTAGTTGGGTATTTTGGCTGTACCCTCAACACATGGAGTGGTCTACTCACAAATTTACAGTGCAGAATTCAACACCCCTGGAAGGTTCATTAAATCATGGTTGATAATATATCAAGTAGTTTAACCAGACATCAAGTTGGCTTCTTTGCTAGGAAGCCTATTATCCTCAAATAGAAAAAAGTGAACCAAAAAATAAGGAGGGTGAATCTCTATACAATTTTGCTCTTACTTCATAATACTGTATGGCTAATCACAATAATACTACTCGAGTCCAAATAATAACAGATGGCTGACATCCCTTCACACACCCACCCCCCCTACTGTACAGAATGAACTTCAAGTACAGTATATACTTCAATTTCAACTATGAGGGGAAAATCTTAGCTCTCAATGCAAATTATTTGGATATAGTGAGGAGCCTTTTCACCTGAATTTAGGAAAAAAATCTTATCGGCTCAAGATCCTTTACTTGCATCAAGCAACCACGAAGGACAGAAAGAGTTTTTAAGTTACTTTTTGTTCAGAGGATATGAAATCTGACTGAAATGGAGTTTATCCATCACTTCTGATTTACAAATTCTGATCCTTAAAGGGCAACAACCATGAATATGGGTACAAAATTTCTCAACGATTACTATGACCCAAGGTTTCACGGACCAACAATCAAAAAAGCCAACTGCTTTTTGAATACGTATGCCAAAAGTGGTACTTTCTGTCAAAAATATTGAGATTTTGTTTCCATGGAATATAGATTTGATAAAATATTACGTATTCTATGCAAGGTAAAGACCAATATTCTGATAATGTCAAGGTAATCAGTCAAATAATGAAAGTCGCTCGTATCATATTACTGTTCAAATGGTCAGTAGTGCTATACATCATTTGAACAAAGGTAAAAAGGATGATAGCTATGAAATTTATACAGATGCCCTAACAGAAGCCCCAAGAAAACTTCATGTACATCTCACTCTTATTTTAATAATAATGCGACATCATAGACTTAGCGATGGCATTTTTGACATTCTAGTCTTCTCACCTCTGGTCAAAAATAAAAGGAAAGATTTAAACAGTTTAGTTTGTAAATTATTGGACTAATATTAATGATTACTTTTAAAGATTGTTTAAATCTAGTGATTTTCAATTTGCCTGTAAGAAAAGTTTTTCAACATCACTACGAACTTTTATGGTAATGGAGATGCTGCAGGATTGTGTGTTGAGGGGGTCAAATGCATTGGCAACATTACTCGACTGTTCATAAGCCCTTCATAGGATATGGTAGGAGAAGTTGTTTGACAAAATATCAACTGGGGTGTTGTGCCCATTAGTCAACAGAATGCTAGTTACAATGTATAGTGTGATGTTGAAGCTCAGGTTAAGTGGAATGGTATTTGTTCTGTTAAATTCAAAATTCAAAACAGAGTGAAGCATGGAGAGGTAATGTCCCCAATACTGTTTATTCTATATGTGGATGTTTTAAAAGATAAGGTTATTTTGCTCAGTGACTGTACAGCTACCATTTTGAGGAGCACAGCTAAAGGTTGTGAATAGGGTAAAAGATCTGGGACATGTTCTGACCAACACAAGATATACAATACTATTAGAAGCAAGTCTAATAATCACTGATATATGTCATTTTAATTTTTGATCTGCTGATGCTTGGGTTAAATTGTTTAATACTAATTTAATCTAGTTATTATGGTTCCCAACAGATGGATTTGCAAAGACCCGATGTGAACATGCTAAATGTAGCCCGGAAGGTCTCATCCCATAGGATTCTCAATAAACCCACGTACTCACTCCAGGTTGCTTCCTCCTTCTGCTTGCTCTCGCCACCAGTAATACACATTATTGGTGGAATGTTTTCATTTTTAAGATAGGACTCAACCATGAATAAAAAATTACTTCTTTTTATTTTACTGGTCACTTTGTTCTCAAAGAATCAATTCTGTACAAAAAATTTTGTTTTGTTAAATAGAAATATTAATCTTGGCAATTTGTTCCATAATAATACCAGTGTGTAGTATTAAGCAATTACTAAAGAAAATTTATAAATATGAAGTGAAGTGCTTGATCAGTTGATAAAAGAACTAATAGAATGCTAGGAAAACCAAATTAACATATGTTAATTTATAATGCAGAAGAAATTATTTTTGTCTTAGACTTTCACTGTGTTAAGCAAGATTTTATCTTTGTGATTTTTAAAAATATATGTAATACATGTCACAGTATGTAATACATATAAATAAAGATTTAAACTTTAATATGAATTTGAATAGAGAAAGAGAGACTTAGAACTATTCATTTTTAAAACTACAAAACTAGTTTTATTTTACAAAACCATCAATCATATACATACTATATCAACTCATATCTATGGTCTTTACAATTCCCCAGACTCATGTTCTTTTACTAACAGACATAAGAATGGTAGTCTCAGAGTGGAAGCAGCACCTGTATCTTCATTTACCCAATAATCATCTTCCTAACTTTCTATGCAGTCTAGAAATTATGCTAATGGATCAGTGGGGTTGGGAGATAGCAAGTTGAAAGTATGATTGATGAGTTTGTATGAAAAAACTATTTTTGGTATCAAAACTCAGTTTCACTACAACCCCATTCATCATATTTACTGTATGCCCATATCATAACTTGGATGGAAGGAGTAAGGTGGTAAAATGCTTTAGATATATCTGTTTATCCAAGGAGAGCCCTTGGATATGCAACACATCTCTAATAAGAGCCTCAACATAAACATAACACAAGCAGCACATACCAAATACACATTACAGATACCAATTAAACAACTGATATCAGGGCAAAAACGTAACATTTAGTACAAAAATATCATGAAAATAAAAAAATTTCAAAGTAATATTGGTACTTCATACACAATAAACAAGAAGTCATGAATGAATTTAACTCTTGGCACTAGCTACTATCAAGATTGTATAGTAGTAACTTACAAAAAATACTAAAAATTATGGGAATTTGCATCACGCACAGATATAAAATGGCAAAATCACATAAAAAAGAGCAGAGAATAAGCTGGAATATTTATGGGAAGCAAAACGGCAACAACCTGTAAGTAGTCACTATTTCTAACTTAGAAAATTGAAGATAATTAGGAATTAGGCAAGAAGATCATGAAAGAAATTTGAAAGTATATACTGAGAAATTTTTCATTATTTTACTCTGATGAGTAACAGGTAGCAGAGAACCTCACACCAGAGCAAGCAGTCCACATACACAAAAAAAATAAGGTGGATAATTACTATGGGTCATGAGCACACAAGCATGAATTTCTGCTCTTAACTAATCTGCTTCTGCTGTCTACTAAATATAAGAATAATGAATCAGGAACTACGATGAGCCTCTTACACGAATGTTTTGTTAGGGTACAAATTAACAGTTTCTTCACCAATAAATTTTGATAAATTTTAAGAAATTTTTGTAACCAGCCACAGCTCATCTGAATACTGGTGAAACTGCAAGTTAAATCATGTTCACCGAGTCTACTAAAATTTAAGGAAATCAAAATAACACACAAGGCAAACCTTTATAAATAATGAATAACAACAAGAAACTAGGAAACTTACTCTTCTCCTGAGTCCTCCCTCAGATTCAGATGGTGCAGGAGACCCAGCCTACAAAAAAAAAATTGAAGTCATGATTGACTTTTTTCTATGTAAATATCACTTTTCAATCTTCATAAGGAAAAAATATTTAATTGGAAAGAAAATATACTTTATAAAACACTAACATATATAAACAGAGTAATGTTCTTTCTTTCTTAAAATTATTACAAACAGCTTAAAAATATACAAAAGATTAAAAAAGCAAGACATTATTATAATATCTTTGAACCCACATTCCAAAATATCCACAGAAGAACTTTATCAGAAAAATTACTAATGAAACCTTGACATTCAGTTGCCTCCGGCTTTTACAATCATTTCATTCCATACACGCCATTTGATCATTAAAATTATTCTTCACTTAAAAAAAGTTTCTCTCTCTTACAGAACTGTAAAAGTACCAATTATGTTTTGGGCCATTCACCCATCTAGTGGAATACAAATGAAACTGACTATAAAATATTCATGTGGACTTGTGAGAATTATGCTTTAAAATTTTTATATTAACCTCACTTTTAGAAGATAAAGATATATAAATGACAAAAAATTAATTACATTTGAAAAATAAACAGCTGCACCTACCCCAAACACAGACTCTGGATGTTTCGCATGATATAAACAATAGTACTTTCTGTGTCCATTAAGAGCAATCACAGTTCCTATTGTATTTTTGGGGTTGATGTTGAGATCACGAGGCTCTGGCAAACCCAAGATAAGAATTCGCTTATACCATTCCATGGCTGACGCCCTCTCAATGTTCAAAAATGCAAACATAAGTGTCTTGTTTCTGAAAAATAAATAAAAATAATTTTCATAATCTATTCCAAATTCCAAAGATAAGAGGAATTACAAACTTCAAACCATTATCCCTAACAGAACATGCAAAGCAATTTTCTTGTAAAATTTTAACAGGGCAACTGCTTTAACTATAAAAATAATAATACAACATACACCCCAACTACAATATTTTAAACACTGAGAAAATGTCTCATCCAACAGCTCCTATCCCCTATACATAGAGAAGCAGGTTTATGCTCTAATGAGCTCAGTTAAGTTTAAAAACTTTCCAGGTAATTACTTAATTCCTATAAAGGACATTTTTTCCAAACACCAGGAACTACACTGAGAAACTTCCACCAACTGCATTTCACACAGAAATCATAAGTAATTTTTTTATTCTGGAATTTATTATCAATTACATCATTTAAAACAGACTTACACACTTCTTGAAATTTACTATCACTTACATCATTAAAAGCAGACAACTAAAAACTTAAGGTATACATAGAGGAACAACTTACTTTCTATATGGCCAACAAGCTTTGTGGAATTTAGGCATTAATTTTGCCCTGCTTTCTGAATCACAAAGCATAACCAGTGTACGGCATCCAGGCTTCAACATTCGTACCAGACCATTGTAGGTTTCTCCTCTTAGCTCATGCACTTTAAGCTGAGGCTGAACTCTCAGCTTCCCAGTCTGATCAACAAATACCCCTCCTGTTTTGCTTACACGCTCCTCCTCTAGTTTTCTGCAATAAAGAAAAATGTTGATTAATCTATTCTGTTCAAGTGAATTTCTTACTGATAAGATGGAAAAACATTCAATTAACTAATTCTGTTAAAATGAAATGGTGGCATCAGAACTATCTTTTATCCCTAATAAACTTGAAATCTGCTACTCAAATGTTTATCTGAATTATTAGCTAACCTCAAATACTCATAATATTCCACTTTCAACAAAGGAACTATAATATACCAAAAAGCTGACAAAGAAACTTATATTTTTTCAAACGATTTCTCACAAGTTTCCTTTTAAATACTGTTTTATGATTAAGCCAGAGTAATAACACAATCATACAGCAAAACTAATAATTTCTTTGACTCACCCTTGGTGTACACATTTCCAATAATATATGGTAACAAATGCAGCAACTTCCTTTTCAATGTTTGCATGGCATTTTTGAGTGCAGATATGAAACCGCATTACACAAAGGAAAACTGTGGGAGATTCCATAATAACAATCACCACCAAGAGGCTGTCTAACTAGAAATCTCATACTGTATATTCTAAGAGAAAGTTATAAAGAATACTTACACCAAGTAGGACATGACATATCCCCCAGCAACAATAAAGAGGACAGTGATGAAGATGGAGACAGCAGGAACTAGATCATCTTGGGTTACATTTTCCCTGTTGAGAAAATTAAGTCACTACAATAAAAACTCCCCGTTTCAATTAAATCCTAAAAAAGGAAATCTCTTGTATGAAATAGAGCTTTGAAATGACAATATGAATATCTCTTGTATGAAATAGAGCTTTAAAATGACAATATGAAATAAGTCAAGTGTTAAACAGAATACTGAATAGGAAAGGGCTAAAATATCACCTCAACATTACTCTACATGAGAATATACTGTAATATTTTCCAATATATCCTATTGGGTGTGTACCTTCAGCAAAACCACATATCTATAAAAGAACACTAACTCTGCAAAGGTTACTATACAAGAAAGTACCTATAATGGGTTCCAGTACTCACGCAAATTCTGTAAACAATGTTACTTTGTTTTTTAGTGGATGGGCCAGGAAAGAGGCTAAACTATTCTATCTATCAAATACAGTGTTGCCTCTCATGAATATAATTACTGTATCTACCATGACTATTAAAGCTATCAGAATTTCTTTCAAAATTATTTGCTACAATAAATGTAACAGCTGTATTATACAGCAAGCAATATAAATATTTTTTAAAGACATAATGTTTCTATAAAAATAAACATCACCCATCACGTAACGTGAATGAATACCATGCAAGCACTCCTACATAACATAATGAAAAATATAGTTAACTTTGTACAAAAGTGCTTTTCAAGTGATCAGATGTAAGAATTTATGAATGGCTGCAATTCAAATAAATTGTTATAACTCCCTGCCATTCTGACTTGATATGAAAGTTAGTTAGTTAGTTAGTTAGTTATAAATTTGTTTAACAAGGCCTGATATGAAGGTGAAGTACAGTAGTTTTAAACACTAGAACAAAACCTTAAACTGAGTCTCATTCTGCGATAGAAAATTAAGAACAAAATATTCAAATGACTTCATATATAACACAGAGATACAGTAAATGAATTCCATTTATGTGTTTGGGTTACTAAATCCCACCCTTGCAAATCCCTGAAAATTTTAAGCTCTCATCCCAAATAACGTACTTCAGAAGATAAAACACAAGCTTTATACTTTAAAACCATGCTTTAAAGTATAATTATACCAACTTACCTGAAGTAGTCCTGAACTGAAACCAACTTATTAATGATCCTCCACACAATTCCTTGTGCATGCTCATCAAACAGCTCCTGCAATCAAAGAATAACAACACTAAGTCCCACAAGAACTATGAGATACCAAATGCCAAGATTTACACTGTCCAAATTTTCATAAAAAATAACAATGAAATTATGTGGATTTTAAGATTTTTTAATATTCAGCAACACTAACAGAAGAGAAGAGTAAGGTTTCAGAAACACAAATGGGACCACAGCAACAGAGAGAGAGAGAGAGAGAGAGAGAGAGAGAGAGAGAGAGAGAGATATTATGCTGGAAAACAATCTGAGAGAAAGGTGCTACATCCAAGCCGTATGAAATACTAAAAGAGAGAGAGATTATGCTGGAAAACAATCAGAGAAAAAGGTGCTACATCCAAGCCGTATGAAATACTAAAAGAGAGAGAGATTATGCTGGAAAACAATCTGAGAAAAAGGTGCTACATCCAAGCCGTATGAAATACTAAAATGTAAAATATCACAGCAGTGTATTATGGCTTGGTGTTGTAAATAACAGTTGTCCAGGGGAAATTACATAACTAAATAATGCACCACACTGCAATAAAGGTAAAAGCCAGCATTCTCCCACGTGCCATAAATTTCAGTTTACGAGTTGACTTTTTAAGCATGAAAATATCACTCCAAAATTAAGATCCTATCTATATGGCAGAGATAAAATGTGAACACTTATCACAGAATGGCAAAAATACATAAAAGCACTCCCAACACTTGCTGTACACCACTTACTATACCCTTAGCAAGTAGCCAGAAATATTTCTAAAAAATATTGTATTGCATAAGCTTATTTAACAATTTAATACAGAAATCAATGTAAAAGAATACAAAATATTTGGTGTATATTAACAAGAAAGAACTGCACTGTTTCCAACAGATGATACACAGAATGTAAACAGTGATAACGCCTGAGTTGAGCTGACGTCAGAGGTGTTGACTATGCAACAGTGCCTCCTGAGCTCTTCTAGTTTGTGACATCACTACTGTAAACTAACTTTTCAAAAGGAGTAAAACAACACAATCTCCTCATCGTTTTCTCTCACAAAAATAAAGAGGCTTACCAAATTTTTATAAAGAACTGTTAAGTATGGATAAAAGCACATTTTTAAAAAAGTATCCCAATGATATTTCACCTGATATCACATATTCACTAGAAATAACCTCAATAAGTTTCACTCTCTTCTAGATTCCAAATGTCTTAATATAATTAGCAAACTCACTAACCTGAACTACTGTTTTGAAAGGCATTGGTTGATTAGAATGTAGAAGTCGTTGAACAGCAGCTCTTAGAGCCTCCCGAGAAGCATTATGCTTCTCAGGTTCTACTTCCCATCCTCCATCCAACCATTCATACTTGAGATGGTTCTGATCTTTTCGCCACAAAATAACAATGTGATGATTTGTCTCCACTGGTGATCCAGATGCTATAATAAAACATTTTGATTAATCAACATGTAATGCTATGAACAAACATTTTACAATAGGACAAAAAGAAACTATAATACTTCAGAAAATTTTTAGCTGGTTGTCAATCTAATTAACACCACAAATTTCTGATTAAAAAACTTTCTTCGCTATTTCAAGCGTAAGTAGAGTATCTTGCTTTACAAATGCCGTCAAGATGGTTGGGGAAGATATCAAGAACTCATAAAAACAATGCAAATTACCAGTGCTTCAGTTATTTCGATAAATTCTTTCCTCATTTTTATTTTTATAGATAAACACTGCAGTTTTACTTGTTTTCATCAATCACAACAAGCAGACAATTATTAAATTTAAAGTACTGTAGTGATGCTACTTGTAGATTTCTTTGCAACAATCAAAAACCAAACAAAAAAACCAAGACAAACAAGAAAAGAAAAACTGCCCAATAGATAAATCAACCTGATGACTGGAAAGCGAGAGCGGCTAGAAAATCAGCCGATTATGGATAACGGAAAGGACTGATCTTGGTCGAGTTGTGGCTTAAGTTTGTGAATATATATGGATTCTACAACCCTTGAATCAGACAATTTTCAACAAGAATCCACAATTTGAAAATCCCTTTATATTTATTTTTGCGTGAAGGCATCTACCACAGTGTTCACAGATTGAAAACTGCTGCTTGACTGTTTAAGTCTCTACCTGTCCTATCACTGATCCCATCATGCTGACAGTATCTTGTTTCGAATACCTTCATGGAACTACGCAAATAATCCAGTTGGCAGTTGGGGCAAGTACAATAGTACATAATACCAGAACTCAATGAATCAGGCTGTTTATCTTTAAAAGGCAGTAGGCTTTTTATTGTAAAATCATTACTAAAAATTAATTTAACAGTAATCTGTGGATAATATCTATCAAAACAGTATTTCAATTCCCTCTCAAGTTGTTTAATTGATTTACCAATGTAAGGCAATTTGCAATAAAACTAGTTTAGGAACTAACAATTGGCACTTTAGGACCATACATATTATCCAGAAAAAGCCTAATGTGTTTATAGACCAAGTTGGTTGGTTAACCATGATTTGTAAAAAAATTTACTAAGAATTCCATCTCTTCATGAAACACAATGAAATTGGAGAATAAATTATAAGCCCTGAAGATTAAAGTATTAATTGCATTTAATTTTAAAAAGTTTGGACAATGACAAACAACCCGGAACCTAATCCTGAAAAAGTAGGTTTCCTGTAAACAGAGAATGACTCTCAGTTTTGTCAATACAAATATCTAAAAATGGCATCTTGTTATTCACATCCCTATCTAAAGCAAATGTTATATTTTTTTCATGTTTGCTATTTAGGTAAAGAAGAAAACTACTAGCCTGGTGTTCATGTTCAAAAATTAAAATAGTATCATCATACTGTTTATAGAACAAAGGTTTACAATGTAAAGGACAATCCTCCAACCACTTTCCCTCATGAAAACCTAAAAACAAATTTGCAAAAATACATGAAATTGGGCTACCCATTGCTACCCTATCTACCTGTAAATGAAATTCATCATTAAACATGAAGTATGTATCTTTACTTGTTCCCTCCAAAAGAGTCTAACTTATTTCTTTGCAACAAACTTGACCAACAAGCTTCAACATAATCCTTGGCATAGCCAAACCCAACGGCTTGGAACCCAGATGCCATGCTTCACAGCTGGGACAGTCTGCATGTTTATACATGCCCTCTGTGTGGCCCAATAAGTTAGGTACTAGAAAATTACAAAAGCCTCAAGCCACTATTATGATGCTGATCACCCTTCTATGGGCACAGCAGGATTAGTATCCCAACCCTCTTTAGCCACTACTGGATCATCCCATTTCCCTACAACGTGGAATAGCCTCCTGAAGTGGACACATGTCCAAAGGCAGATACCGCAGAAGCAGAAAATTACAAACAGTAAGTCATTCCCCAAGTTGAACAGGAGAACATGAGGAGATAAATTTCCTCAAGCAAATAGGATATAGGAGTTGAGACTGGAAAGGCCTAAGCTGATGCTCTTGATACTAGGAGGTGGCATGGAATAGGAGAAGCCTCATCAGAAGACACTTACCACTTTAAAGCTGTGGTTGCAGACCAAAGGAAATTAAGTCTGACGACTCGCTGAGAGCAGACGCAGAAGTACAGCACTTACATGCAAACTGCTCAGCATACAAATACCACTGACCCATGAACCAATCTTAACACACTACACCCCTCAAATCAGAACATGACAATTGTAGTACATGACTAAGGCACCTTGATTGCAGTAGTCAGCTGGGATATGATTACTACAATAATACCCTCAAGATTTCATGTTGGAACTATACCAAAATTACAATAACAATAAGTAATATAAAACAGGAAATATAAGTTCATTTTACATTACACCTCCAAATTTTTAAAAATCATGAAATTACAGCAAAAACAGTAAGGAGAACCAACAGCTTCCATTAGTGCCATGACAATAAAAATGACAGAAGCTTAGTGCCATGACAATAAAAATGACAGAAGCTTAGTGCCATGACAATAAAAATGACAGAAGCTTAGTGCCATGACAATAAAAATGACAGAAGCTTAGTGCCATGACAATAAAAATGACAGAAGCTTAGTGCCATGACAATAAAAATGACAGAAGCTTAGTGCCATGACAATAAAAATGACAAACACATTTACAGTACTACTTAAACAAATCATCTCAATAAGAATTAGATAAAGAGTTATAGAGTCATGCCAGACAGCCCATTACACTCAGCAAAGAGAACTCCAAACTAGAATTACATAACAAAAATTATTAATGTAACTTAAAATTTTCAAAATAACTGAAAATTGCAGAAAATCACTGAAACTTACTGCAACAGACACTGTAATCATGAAAATGGGCACACTCACATTTACTTGCAGTGATGCACGGCTGACCAGCCAAAAGGTAAAAAGAAGTATATGACTTCCTAAACATGGGTATTAAGCTAAAGTGAACACTGGTAAACAAAAACAAATGAAGCATCACAACCTAGCAGCACATCCAAATGGCACCAAGAGACAATGAGGAATGCAAAGCACTGGCAAAGGCGAAGAAGAAATACTTTGAAGACAAGGTGCCCTCATTCATGATCCTCTTCTTAATTGACAATTCTCCATGCCATCCCATACACCTCAGCTTTGCCAACAAGAATACAAAAGTGGTATTCCTGCCACCTAACAAAGCTACCTGATAACCGAATGGCATCACTTCCATTAAGTTAACTTGCACTGCTTCACCTTCAGGAGGATTCAAGCTGCCCTTATGCTAATCCTGACTACAGCATCAGGTGCCAAGAAAGTAAATACATGTCCCAAGTCATTATACAGAAAAGTATTCAGTAACTACAAGGACTTCCCCTCTATCTATACAATTAGATTAGGTTAAAATCTTCGAGCAGATAGTCTATACTTCACAATTACAGATGTTTTAGTTAAGAAAAAAAATTGCTGTGGAAAACTGTTTCTTCTTTGTCTCTGAATTAGCAAACAGGTGTTCCTGTGGCTGCAAGCTGTTGTGATCCCTCATACAATATGAAGGCATCGTTTCATAGAAGGGTCGTACCTAAGAATCATACCCTTCAACACACAATTTGTAGAAAAGTTATTCAAAAATCTTTTAGTCCAAATTGATAGCTCTGCATTATAATAATTACTCTGGTACCCATGACATGATTTGAAAATGCAATAACCTGATACCAAAATTCTTCAAGTCAACCACAAACGGACTGGACTCAGACTCAAATAATTTTATTCATAAATGTATCGTAACACAGCCCTTATTACTATGTACAGAGCTTCAGTCGCTGACAAGAGTAGAAACTGCAGTTGTTCATCCATACATCCTCATTATTGTAATATAACTATGATGCAAAATTCAAATCTATATAAATGATGACCATATTCATTTAAGTGCACACTCAAAAACAGTGTTACAAGACAACTAAGTTTTGGAGAATCATGATGACCAGCTTCTTAAATTTGACCATTATATACATGATATAAAATGCTCTACAAACCTGCAGTCAACGCATTCATGAATTCAACTTGTTTTTCTCGGAAAAGGTAAGCATAGCGAACACGGTCTCTTTCTCGCGCCTGATCAAGACTAGCATATTCACGAAGTGCTGCACGGCTTGAGTCATGGGCAGGATCATCTTGAGTTACTAAAACTACACATAATCGTCGACGAGATCGAACTGATTCAACAGGACACAAGGCATCAAAAACATTCTGAAAATATTCATATTGCATTAGTTGGTATTCTGCATGACATTTATGAATGCCTAGCTGAGTAAAACTGAAAAATTTATATATTCATAGTTTTTCATACAAATCCTTCCATCCTTTATGATGCCACATTAATGATCTCAAATGTCTTCAGTCTCAAGTCTTTTGTAAAACACATACAGAAGAGTCTCATTAACCATTCACAACCTGAACCAAAAGGTACCCATCAATTACTTTCTTCCCTTTTTATGTAGTCTGAAGATCAGACTGAGATTGGCTGGTGGGAGATAGCAACTTACCATATGACTGATGGATTTGTATAGAAAACTAGTTTTGTATTTTAAAATCTGTTTCTTTCATCACAACTTATCAATTACTTTCATGAGTGTCCAAATTGTAATTCAGGTGGGAGGCCACATTTCAAAGTGCCTCAAAATTATTTTACATGTGCCTGTAAGATCAAAAGAAATGGGTTGTTCATAATTATGGAATAAAATGGAATACAGAATTTAAGCCAGAGGTCGAGTGCTGGGAAATATGAGGTCATTCAGCACCGAGAGGAAAATTAAGAGCAGTACAAGGGTTTTAAAGGCGTGACAAGAAGAAAACCTCACAGTTGCACTATGAAACAACTGCTGGGAGAGGGTAAAAAGTAAGATGTAAGAAACAGAACATGAATGGACGTACAGTAAAATGAATGAAAGGGGTTGTAGCTGGGGGCCGAAGGAACACTGCAAAGAACCTTAAGTAATGCCAACAGAGCACTGCATAAGGTACATTAATGGCACTACCCCTCTATGGGGTGTTCATAATTATGGATAAAAAAATAGTGTTAAGAAGGTGCTTATACATTTGGTAAGTCCCTTTAAGCTAGTATAAAATCACACACACAATTCATCATGTGAATATATAGAAGCCAGCAACCACGGATGTTTGTCTCTAGTTTTACCAAATGTATAAGGATAAAGCTATGAAGAAATGGAAAATGAAGGACCTTTGTCTTCCCCAAGGGCAGAACTTGGCCCACCAAATTACAAGCTTCAAAGAGTATGTAACCAACTACTTGTGAGGGATAGCTCAAATATAATGTATTAAAGACGAATCACCACACAAACCACCCGGTATTTACATTCAAAACAAAAGACACGCCACATTATGCTTAAAAGCAACATGAGGGAAGGCTCTGATTTTATGAACTAGCACTCCCATTTGTTCCACTTTGCCATCTGATGCATTACAGTAAGATTTCAGGATGACATGCCTCAGCCAATAAAGAGATGGCACTCCTTGTTGCTGGTTCTTCCAATGCCTGATCAGAGGAAAAGTCTGGTGTCACTGCCCTTGGAATCCCAGGTTCCCTGCAGGTTGTACTGTACACCTCTCACTGGACAGAGCACTGCAGTCTTTGTCCTACTACATCCATATCTACTGCTTTTATAACCAATTATTCCTCAATCTTTCTCAACCCATTTACAAACCACCTCAATCTTTGAGATCTGTCTTTTTACAGCCTCTTGACACTTGTATTATGAATTCCCCATTCATAATACAATCTCCCTACAATATTTCACCCAAGAATCTTAACATTCATGGGTCACATCTTTTCAAAATTTCCTCCATTTTCCTCGTTACTGCCCATGTTTCTGACCCATGAGTAATAAAAGCCTTATGTACTCACCAGAAGTCTTTGCTCTCTCTACTTATGGGGCAATTTTTATTTACTAGTAATCTAGCTGTTTCTCCATTTCATTCATGTTGCAGCTGCTCTCTTTCTTACTGTTCTCTTGAATCCTGCTTTTCAGTTCACTGTGTTCCAAACATAGAAGTGCTTTTTCTCCTGTAGGATCTGTCTATCTGTCACTACAGGGTTCTCAACTCCCTTATCTTGTAATACATTTCAAGCATCGACAATCTCCGATTCTATATGCTGTACATTTTGTAATCCTGAGCACTTTTTGTGGCACCACCTGTTGCAGTCGGTACACATTAAAGAGTTCACTCCCACAACTCTCTCACAATGACCACATAGCCACTCTCATTTTAATTTTTCCTTTGCTCTCTTTCTAGTCATTACAATGACAAAACTTCTACATCACATCATAAAGAAGTCAAAATCACAGAAGCAAATACAATATGGAGTATAACATTCACTGATGTTCCACAATAACACAACAGCACAAGTCAATTAGAATTTAGTCTTGGAAAACTTTAAACTATTTGAAAATTAAGATATTTTACCAAGACTATCATAAATGAATTTACAAAGCCTACAGCCAATATTACAAATCTACAAACACTACAAGTACCTGGAAATAAACATACCTGAGAAGAAAGACGTGGAAGGACTAGGAACTTGTTTCCTTCAATAATATCCTTCATTGTAGCATAAGGTAAATCTGTCATAGCCACAGATGCAACAGGAGTATGCATGTCTTCATGGAAAACAAGCAGCGTATCAACCTTGTTTGACACACTATAACGCGTGCGAATGCTGTCAGTATCTGCTCGATCCATTTGTACATACCTAGATGTTGTGAGACAAAGAAAATGCTCAATTAGTGTACTGAACTATGAAATTACAATATCCTAATAATATGAATTACATGCGTTACAAATTTTAATAATATACCTATTGTGCTCTGCATAATGTGATACTTAAGGTGATGAAGATGAGGAATGCTTTCAACACTGAGTATCGTCAACAATTATGTATCTTTCACATGGATATAAGCTATTACACTACTGCCTTATATAACAAAGGACTACGTACATTCAATGGCTACATCAAGAAATGACAACAACATACTAAAGGAGTTAAACTAATATAAGGCCTTTATCCAAACCCCTAGCCTTTTAGACAACAAAAAAATTATCATAAATTAAGATGAAGTCTACTCAATCAATTATTTCTCAAATACCAAGTTAACCTTTTTGTTCAAATGACTATCTTTCAGATGGATATAAGCTATTACACTACTGTCTTATAAAGCAAAGAACTACATTCAATGGCTGGATCAAGAAAAGACAACGACATACTAACCTAAAAAAGTTAAACTAATATAAGGCCTTCATCCAACCACCTAGCCTTTTAGACAACAAACAAATAATCATAAAACTGAGATGAAGTCTACTTGATCAATTATTTCTCAAATGCCAGGTTAACCTCAAATGACTAAACATCTACCAGCTGTTCATTGTACATCTACCAGCTGTTCATTGTACAAAGTGAAAAATTTACTAAATTGGATCTATCAACTATGCAAAAGGACTAAAAACATTAACGATTCTGATTTTAGTTGAAAACTGACCCCACTTTTAACAAAATACAATTACTTTACTTTAAGCTTAAAAGCAAAAGAAAGAGCATTGTCATCAACTACATCCCACAACCTACAATAGCCTATATCTACCTATGACGATCATGTCAGAACTACTGCCGTAATGTGAAAAGATTAAACAAACCAGCATACAGACGACAAAACCCTGACATCCTCAACATTAGGTTACTTTATCATATTTCTATAATAATTTATACCTTTAAGACTTTAAAATACTGATCTAAGTTATCTAACATTACATTGATATAAAAAATGTACCAAATAATGTCCATACTTTCCTATGTAGCATATCAGACCAAAACACCACGTCTGAAAGGAGACCTATCAACTTTTCTCTTCCCAGGAGGGATGCTGTGGTTGAACAGGTTTAAATATCTTAGGAAGTTGCTACCTACAGTGAACTTACATTAGCAAATAGAATAGAATAGAATACAGAATTTAGGTCAAGAGCCAACCACTTGGACCTAACAGGTCACTCAGCGATGGAAGGGAAATAGACAGTAAGAGGGTTTTAAAAGTGTAACAGGAGGAAAACCTTGCAGTTGCAATATGAAACAATTGTTAGGAGAGGGTGGAATGTAAGATGGAAGAAAGAAAATACGGATGGAGGTACAGTAAAAGGAATGAAAGAGGTTGCAGCTAGGTGTCAAAGGGACACTCCAAAGACCCTTAAGTAATCCCTACAGTGCACCAGGTGAGGTGCACTGACGGCACTATCCCCCTACGGTGTTACAATTGCAAACAGTTGATGACGTATCCTTGCAAGCAAAAGTTGTCCCAATGGTAGACCATTAACAAACTTTATTTATGGCTTAATGGTGGAATTTCTTTATCTTCTCTTCATCTAAAAAATTATTGCCTCCACTGGTCTCAAGATTTAACTTTTCTACAATCCCCACTATGTAAAATATTCATTTCCCATTATCTTTCTACTTAAAACATTTTTATTAGGCATTTTCTGACTCTATGCAAAGCCAAAATATGCCTGTATAATTTCTACTACTTACTTGTACATACAAACACTAGCCTATTCCATAACTACTAAAGTTTAATCAAAATTCCCCAACTTTTATAATCTGATGTGTCCACTCTCCTCACTTGAAGGGGGTGTGGTTCATAAACAATTCTACCTACAATTAATACACAATACTTACCCAATCACAGCTCTTTCCCTGAACTCCCATCCAACAGTCAAGTATCGGAGGCGAATGATATCCAAACGGCCAAAGATTAGCACCCGTACCTGAAGTAACAGAGAAAAAATCAGAAAAAGTAGAAATCACACTTTCCGCTACTCCTAAGCAGACAGGGTTATTAATTCTTATGAACCCATTAATCATAAATTGCCTTAACATGTGTGATGTGGACACAGCAACAGTCACTTGAAGAGTTGAAAGAAGAAAGACTCACACTGCAAGATGGGCTAGCTCCAGGAACCACAAGGCAATGCTCTTCTCATCCCTTTATGCACCTTAACAAAGACATCTACCTCCCAAGATTACTGCAGTGCTTTCCCAATCACTTTGTTGTGCCATTCTTTTTTTATAATTCATTGTCCAGTCATTTTTATCTATCCATACATATTAGTGATGGCCAGTGTTCAATGACCTTTATTTTTGCCATTTTTATCTCAGCAAGCTCTTTGGCCTATATAAGTATATTATGTCCAGCTATTGGTCATTGTTGAGTCCTTTGCCTAAAACCTCTTTGCCAAATCTTGCTTTTGGATTCCTTTGCTATTTCTGCCTTTTTCATTCTCTCCACAGGACAGTCCTGTGCCTTGAGACAGCCCTTCTGGCTAGCTTTCGCCCTCTTGTTTATTCTATCGCATGAGTTGCCAGATCACCCATGGTTTTTAATTCTGTTTCCTACTGGTTTAAGAAGGTCATTTCAAGGGCTTATTTATATGTTTTCTGGGAGGGCCTTTCACAACTTGAGATCAAGGCCTACATTGTTTGAACATCCTCTTACTCCCTGGCATTTACAGATAAACTGGAGTTCTCAGCTATTCTTATATCAGGTAACTGGCATTATCTAAATACTTTTGTAAGATTCCACTTACATGAAGTACCCATAAACCTCGAAATTTTTCTTTGAGACCTATCATTGCAGTGGGCCACTACTACCATTTAGAAGGATCCAAGTCATTCATCCTTATACTCTTGATGACCTCTTTCTCAAAGGTTACCTGGGGTGTTTCTCAAAGTCTTATAATCTTAACTCAAAGGGTGTGGTACATGAAACAGCCACATTTTTACACTTTTCCTTATATAATTTACTCATTTTTATTTGACTTTATGAAATTTGGGCCATCAAATCAAGCACTGGGACACTTTTAGCCATTCTGCACTTAAAACAGCGAAAAAAAGGGAGCTGGAGTTGTGCAGCAAAACAGCTAGATCCGAAAAATAAAGGAAATGAAGTACAAGAATCTAACTCTGGGACTGGGAGAAACCCTACAGTTGCACTAAAAGTAACAGTTAGAGGGGTTGGAAAGCAAGATTGAAGAAAGGAAGCAGGAATGGAGATAAACTAAAAGGCTAAAAAGTGGATGCAGCTTGGGGGTGAAGGGAGGCTGCAAATACCCTTTGGTAATGCCTACAGTGCACCACATGAGATGCCCTGACAACAATACCCCCTTACTGGGAGGGTAGTGCTTTGAGCTAGAGTCTTCTAGTGCAAATCGATTAACTACAAAGTTTCCATGATTCTGGAGATTGTAGCTGACTCAACTATCTATTGTCTACTGGGACTAGATTTCTTGCTGCACTTCTTGATACAGGGTCTACTATTATCTTCAAGGCCTCATTTGCTTCACCTTCCCCCCTATACTGCAATTCAGGCTCCTTTCACCTAATGGATTCATATGAAAAATTTATATTCTTATAATATGTTTTTCTAAAAACCCATAATAAAAATTTTCTGGGGCTTCCTTCCTCCTCAATTTTCTAGATGGAGGCTGGCACAGAGGAATAAAAAGGGTGCATTATCTTGTGGTTTGTGGAGCCAGTTTGCACAAGTGCTGCAGGTCTTCCTTCTTTCAACTCTTCAAGTGAGTGTGACTGGGCTCGTTTCACACAGAGTAAAGCTATTCATGACTGATGGGTCTGAAGACCATCCATGTCGGTAAGGGAGAGTACAGAGGTCCATAACATGCTTCTTATTCCCTTTAAACACCTGTACTCTTACTGGAACCTTTGGGCAAGGTCTGAGGCTGCCATACGCACAGTTTACTGTAATGCAACCAACACCAAATCAACATTTACCTTACAATGTATTTTCAACAAATGTGAATTCAATTATTACTTTTTCTTTCCATACAATTAAATATTCTAAAATAAAGCTGAGAAAAAATTCTGCCAGAAAGTCTCTTACCTTATTATCCATCCAGCCACTTAGAAATGTCTCAAGTGACTCCTCTGTTACTCTTTGTACTAATTTGTGAGGGAATTTGCTGCGAATAAAGTCTGAAAAACAATGAGCTTTACTCAATATTTACTATGATTACTCAACTAAATCTACTACAGCTTTCTGATAAAAATATATGTACAAAAATTTTTATAGAAATCTCGGTGCTTTACAAAGCATATTTCCTTAAACTCAAGTTAAGTACTGTAATCACATCCTGAATTTCATACTGCCCTGTTATATGTTGTGAACTAGTAACTAAGAAGTCCAACTGGATGATACCAGTTTTCTCACAAAGTTCTCACATCTAAATGACATTTGTAATGTAAAGAAACTGCATGCATCACAATGACAGTGGGGAGGAAAGGTACTTAAAAAGCAATGGTTTCCATCTGCAAAACCTGCAAAATCTTAAGGACCCATTCTCCATACTTTCAAACATCTTATTTTCAAGTATTGTAATATGTACCCAGATAAGAACAAACAAACCAAGTGCTCAACAGCTGCTAAAACTGGCAAAGTAGGGATACCACTGGATGAGACTTTTCAACAAAAAAGCAAGTCCCAAATCTTGCCTTCTGAATGCTTCAGTTCCTTAACTCGTGTTGGCTTCATACAGAAAATGTGTACCCAACAGAGGAGCTGAGTGAGCCTCTTAGATGGCTTTAATTCCAAGTTATGAATTATCTTAAATTTTTTTAAAGTCCACAATACAAGAAGCCTCCTTAATTACACCTTCTTCAACATGAAAGTTAACTCTCTACAACCAGCTAACAAGTGGCAAGTCAATCTCAATTCTATGGTAGATGTTACCTGTATACTTGTTACTTCACCTAATTATGCACACCTTTCTTTATCTGGGAAAAAACTTTGAGAACTATCAGAAATAACAAGACGGAGAGGGTACATAAAGAAATTTGTCCTAAATCTTTCCTAAATAATACAAACTACCTATGCATCTTTAAGTTCTTCCTAAGAACACCAGGGTTAGAACCAACCTTCTTGATTCAAGATGGGAAATAAAGCTTTCCAGCACACCAAACCAGATTCTATATCCTGGTCAGCAAAAGACCCATGTATTCTGGCTGGAGACCTGATGTAAGATGATGTATCTTGTTCCAGTTATATTCCTGAATACTGTACCTTTGTAAGTCAGAACCACAGGACTGCCTAACAATGTCATCATCTTGGTCACTGGCGTTCTGATAGCTCTCTATGAGAACCATGGAATCTTGGTTGAGGATCTATAAATCTTTCAAGTCACAGCAGTTCCTTGTTGAAGAATTGAGTCATGAGCATCTACATTCCTAAATTGTACAGTCATCCATGGGAAAAGTGTCTTAATTTCATAACATGTTCAGTACTGTACATATTGTAGTTACTGTATTTCCTTTGCTGAGCTGAGCATTCTTCTACAGCATTCATGTTTTTTGCTGAATTTTTACAGGAAAATCAATTACTTTGTTAAGTATCACCATTTTTCCTCATTACCAGCTTTTGACTGAAGCACTGCAATCTTGCCCACCAGTTAATTTATTTTGACTGTTATACCATTTTTAATGTTACACATGAAAGTAGTTAAACCATTAGTTTCAGACATTTATGTCCCACAGTTACAACATTTAGTGTTTTGCTTCTTCATCACTGGTTTTATTGAGGTTAAGACAAAAGCAAACGTGCAACAGCTTCTTTGAGAAGATGTAACATTTATTGTAGTAATGTCACATGGCCACTTCAGTGTTATTGTAGCTCTCAGGACACCCTGGTTCTCCAACCCTCACTAATCTTACCTAATAACTGGGTACCTTCCAGAGGAACTGTTACTCTTCAGTACATTTCAGTCAAATCAATCAAAAAGGCTGAAACTGCTGAGTTATAGTAGAGCTACCAACAGATAACGAATACATGTGAAGCCATATCACATTCCTTCAGCACTGGAGAGCTGAGTTGCTAAGGGCTTTGCAGTCTTGCTAGTTCTGATTGAAATATTGACGAATCTGTTGAGAGAAATTGTCCTTACTGCAACAGTTTCATCTAAGTTCCTCTTTCTTTGTCAACCTGCTTCTGATATCACTGACGACACCAAATTTTAACCAGTATCCTCTTAAGCTTTGCATAACACAGGCACAGGAGTTTTTGGGTTTGGGGATACAAGACCTGGAATCGACTTCAAGAAGCCCTTCAGATGGCCTTAGAATTTGTAGGTGATCTGTTTCATTCAATGGGCAAGAACCATTGGTTATTATATCAAGAACTTTTACAACGTTTCTCCTCCATCAAGATGATGTGGAATCTGATGGCGTCCCAGGTTCTAAGATGAACTAGTTCCATAAATCAGACTTTTACGATGCAAGAGATCTAGACAGAATAAACCTTGGACAGTAGCTACCCAACACAACCAACATCAAATTCCTCTACCATATATAATCTTCTTGAAAATGCTTAGATGCCAATGTTTTCAATAAGGCAAATGACTGATACTTCGATATTGAGAGTAGTTTACACAGATCAGAGAAACAAGCGATGTTGGGCATTTCTGAAAATTTTGAGCAATTAGCAGGTTGACTTAATCTACTGAGCAATTAGCATAATGATTAAATCTATTGAGCAAATAGCATGTTGATTGAATCTAATAAATCATACATCTATCATATTTTGAGCATAAGCAACCTTTATTTTGCCCCAAGAAAGGCTTAAGAGTACTTGGGACTACAGATGCAGCCTGCTTTGGACAGCTCATAATAAAGCTACAACATTTGTCACTTACAATGTAAACATGCTATTATGTGTCTTCAAAATCTGACTACCATACACTATTCCTTGTAACATAATTAATTCTTCCATTTTGCAACAATAAGATCATTTTTCTATAAGGAAACAAAAAAGAGTTTTTTTCTAGTAATATTAATAGCAACAATATAAACCATTTCTCCACATTTTAGAAGACATAATAATTATAATAAATTTCCAACAAATTTCCTTATATATTACTATACTTAACAAGGAACATTAACCCTTTGATATTCCACTGATGTCAGATGATGTCAAGAGAATTTTTTTTAACAATTATTCATATTTTGAAACCAGAAGCCCTGGGATGATGTCTGAAAGGATGTTGGAAGATGGTTGAATCTCATCCTCCCAAAATTAAGGGCCATTCAAAGAGAACTGTCACTAAATTTGTTGAAAGAGAATTTTAAACATTTTCATCTAATTTTCTGTATGTTTTATAAGCACTGATGGGCATAAACAGCAATACAGTAAAATACATATGACCAGAAATACAGTAGTACCTGTACTTATTACACATGTTATGATGTGAAAAAAATTTATATTTATTTCTTAAAAATCTCTAAGAAAACTTTAAAAATCCAGTTTAGGGCCAGCTTCAATTTGGCATTTTTCATTTTATTGCTCTCTTCATTTTCAACAGCATATATACAGTAAAATTACTCAGCTTCAAAATTATAGCAAAAAACCCAACTTTTGTCAAGAAGACTAAAATTTACAGCAAGCAATAAAAGAAAATTCTCACCAAGCTCATAAGCAATAAGCCAGAACCAAGTTTTGCCACAGACAAGTTGTGTGACCCAGTGGAATCTCAAAGGGTTAATAAGTAACTTGATTACTTCTGGGAAAATAGCTTTGATAACATTATTTTAAAGATGCACATCAGCCCTTACCTAATGAAGAAACCATGCTAACAGATGCTTCAGTGTAATGGTAAGGATGGCCATCCAAAAGCATAATCAAATAGGGAACAGTACTAACCCCAAGCTTTCGAGCTAATTCTACTTCATGGCCAGCATGCACCTGAAATTATGTAAGAATTTTTAATATACTTTAGTATAATGTTACTTACTACAAAATACTTTATTAATATCAGATGCTTGATCTGACTAACACCTTATGTCGTGACTAAACTTTCCTTACATGTAAGATACACTTATCACCATCATTGAACATTTCAACATTACATTTTTTCCTTTACAGGAAATATATTAAATTCTTTACCATATAAACTTTCATTTCCCTATGAGAACACACTATCTAAGTACAGTAGTACAGTAATTGCATACACAAAAAAATAATCCAAATTAAGGCCCATTAAGGTTTATATTTACGTAACACAGAAAGGCAATTTTCATCATTTGGGTTCTTGGGTAATTTCTCTGCACATAAAGTGACCCTCTTAATATTGCCTAGATCATTCAAACCTTGTTCGAAATATTGACCACTGCTATATTGCTGCCGTATATGGCCACGACTGTAAATGTATGTTAAATAAATGTATGTTAAATAAATGTATGTTAAAAACTTATAAAAATAAATTTTTATTATAAATCTTTTTTCTACTGTAAAAGAAATAAAATGAATGTTTAAATGGAAAAAGTTTAAAACAGTACTTCCAGAAAAATGGTATCAAGATCTTCAATAGATCATGAATCGGTGCAGTCAGTTAGCGAAGAGACTGAGCACTGACAAAACTAACAGAATACTGTAGTTGATCTTACTTTCCCCCGATTCATGATTTACAAGGTATACTCAATTTCTCCTTCTCAATGCTCCCAGTATCTACATATATTCCAATAGTGCCATATAGTTCAGATCTCTTTTTTTTACCATCCATGATCCTTCAGAAACTGCACCTACAAAACACTGAAAAGTGTGCAATAATCCTCCTTCCAGTACTAAGACGACCCCCCATTTTTCATGTAAAAATGTAGGTTTAGAGGTATGATTGCCGTATAAGACGACCCCCAATTTATCAAATCAAATAACTGTATCAGCTGATATAAGTTAGTTGGTACATAAATAAAATTATCTTCAAGATTTTAAAATGTTTGGCAAAGCTCACCACTACAAAAAAATACTTTTGTATTCCCTTAGGAAAAATATAAACATCACAACAAATGCTCAATGCCTGTGATGTCACTAATTAGTGGAGGAATACCCGTTGGAAGTAGATCCACATGAACGTGTTCCTTTAAAATTGGAAAGAACCCCGATATCAAGGATAGCTAGGAAAATTTCGATATCACAAAACCCTTTAGTTTGATTATAAAATACTACCAAGGAAATATTGGCCTTTAGTAAACAACAAGGGTTGTAAGTCCAGCACAACTGGGAACTACAAACATGGCTATGTTTTGTAAACAAGAAAGTTACACTACTTCGATTTACCCTTTGGTAACTTCAAATTATCTTTCAATGTTGAAAGGGCAATGTTTAAGTATCAATAACAAAATTGTCTAAAATTATTGCCTTATAATAATGGTACTCTAGATATATAATGCTAGTAAAGTGAGAGCTCACTCATAAACCTAATGTCTAATTATGGTAATTACCTATGGTAATTACTGTAATTACAGTTGTTTTGTTTACAGTGCTGATAGTTGTGTCACTAGTGATTTACTTGAATTACCTACGGTTTTACCATTATTACAGTTGTTTTGTTTACAGTGTCAATAGTTGTAATGGTAGTTAACTATTGACATAACTATCGACACTTCAGGGGTTAGCCTATCATTAAAAACCTCAGCAGGATTTAAGGTTTGCTTTTATAAAAAATATAAGACGACCTACCATTCTGGGGAGATTCTTAAAATTAAAAGGTTGCCTTATACAGTAGTATATATGGTGAGACCATGGTGTCCCATTTCTAAATTCTCATAAGAACTCCCCAAAGGATTTATCTTAAATAAGAAGTAAAGCAAAAGAAATGAAACGGAGGTATAAGATAACCAAAGTGAACACAAGAAAAGTAAAAGACAAAAAGCAATGCAGCCTGAGACCAGGGTGCCAGGAATATCACCTACAGTGAAACAGTCAAGGCCAATTATAAGCAGTACCTACTATGAGGATTAATAGATATAAACACTTGGTTCCCATAACTTAAGTGCCTCAGAGGGATTGTTCATTATCTCATACATTGTAAAACTTGATGTTTTTCAAAAATACTAAAAGTACCATGGAAGCAGTTTCACTATTGTCATATATTCTATTGTAAATCATATCAAATATAATGAAGTACCCTTTCCCCTAAAAATGTGAAGCTGCTAGAAATGCTGAACTGAACTCAAAATTGTGTTCAAAACATTTCAAGGCAACAGCTGAGTTAAAGATCTAGAGGTTGTAAAAGAAATCTATGTCAGGAAGATTGGTAGTACAGTATCATTATGAGTTAGTTAATGAGACAACTGATAAACGTCTCATAAACGATTGAAATCATGAAGGAAATCTTAATTGGGTGAGGAACTGCAACACCAAAACAAACCTCAATATTCTGTTTTCTCCTTTATTCAAAGTAATTTACAATATTTTGGACAACTGTCCATCTTCAGGTTCTGTAAAAATTAAAACCAGCACACTTATACCCAAAACATCAAATGAATACAATTCAAAATATAAAAAAACTCCGCTGAAGGCAGTTATCTATATTCAAGCTTGGTTTTAGTTCCCTATATAAAAGGTTTCTTAACAGTCATTGCTTAGATTGTGAAAAATTTTAATGTTTCTGATATTAGTATTTCACGTAAAGCTTGGTTTGAAACCTAGCTAAGACTGTTAAACACTTTTTACATACAGAGACTAAAACCAAGCATGAATATAGATAACTCTGCCTTCAGTAGGAAAGTATTTTATTTTAAATTCAGTGTTACCATTTTTGATATGTTGACTGTAATTCACTTGATTTTTTTTGGAGGGGGGGGAAAAATGTGTTGCTTTTTAATTTTTATAGAACCTGAAGATGGACAGTTGTCCAAAAGTTGTAACAGAGTTTGAATAAAGGAGAAAAGTGTGTTGAAGTTTGTTTTATGGCAGTTCCTCAGAGAGAGAGAGAGATTCCCTCAAGAGAGTAAACAGAGAGAGATACCACTTTAACCTTTCAGCAAGAGCCTCACCTAACCTTCCATCAGGATTTATTCAATACTGTACTCTATGATCTCGAATCAGACTGAGCAAAAACAAAGTCATGAAAAAACAGACTCCATAAAAAGTTATTTCAATCTGTAAGGCATTCAGTAATCTGAACCTAAAAATTGGTTATAAGTCTGTAGTGCTTTACTGGCAGTTCCTGATGTAAATTTAGTTAAGGTAACAACTACACCACCTCAGTTAGTGTGGAGACTTCGGCAATAGTTAACTGAACATTGCATAAAGACTCTGGACTTGCTACAATCCCACTTGTCACCCTCTATCCTTAGTTTTCACCAAGACCACAAGCTCTAGCATACTATTAGCAAACAAATTCGTCATAAGAAAGGATCACTAAGTATGAAAGCCTCTAAAGACAGAGGATCAGAGAGACTGAGCAGGTGAGGAAGGCTGAATAGGTTGTGAAGAAGAAGCATGTTAGACATCATACAATGTACACACTCACACACACACCATGTGCAGTCCTGCCTAAGAGCCATAATAATAGTAGCTGTATAATGCATCACAAGTGAAGAACTACCATATAGCTTCACACCAGACCTGGCTTGCACTGAAAAAATTTATTTACTCTACTGGAAAATATGGCTAAATTTTAAAATCCTCAAATTCTGTACTACAACAGTCTTAACCAGTATAAATTAGACTTAAAGGAAACAAGACGACTTGAAAGCACTGAAGTGTACAAAGTTCTTTCTGTCGTAATTCACACTGGCCAGATCAACTACACTGTTCAACCAGACAATTAAGGATAAGACAAGAAAGGGCCAAATGGCTGAAATAAAGAAGAAAAAGGTAGTTAGCAAAACTAATTTTTATACTATATATCAAATAACAGAAAACTGTATAATCATATTTACAATAAAAAATTTATGCAGAAGAAAGCCTACACCATTACCAAAAAACCCAGCTGACAGACCCAACAAACCTCATCATAAGTCTTTGAAAGGTTAAAAATATAACCATTAATACTTCCAAATCTTTCATCAACGTCATGAATGCAACATCAATGTTTTCCTTATTAGGTTAAACATGTACCATATTCTCTCCAATTTCTTCTGTCCTGTATAATTTTTCTGAAACTCTTTAATCAGTGTATATCTTCTACAATCTCCTTTTTCTTGTCATGACTGAAAAAATTCTATGGTCACTTTTCATAATCTTCTAATTTTCCTTGTCAATATTTGTGTTTCTACTGCAAAGGCTGTGCAGGACTATTGTATATATTGTAAATCTTTACTTTAATATTTCTAAATATCTGGTAAAAGATAATCTGAAAAGAATAGGAGAAAACACTAGCAACTGATTGCTCCTTTTAGAATCCATATTGATAGTAACAAACATCAAAGGATTACCAATACTTCAGGAACTAGTTTATATTATCAAATTCTTTAAAACAATTCTGATGAACACGGCAGGCAAGGGACCAGCTTCTAAAATGATACAGTAAAATTTTTCAACATAAACATCAAAATAAGAAAACACGTTTCTCCACAAATCCCCTATGGAATCACAGTGATATTCAATTAGATTTCAAAGCTTTTGCCTACCCCTTAAACTTACTGACTGATAAGAGAAATCAGCAGACAGCTATGAGAAAAAACAATAACTGAATTCATACAGTATGATTACCAGCAATTGTAATACTAAATAAGAATGATTTTTAACAAATTTTATCCAAAAAGTTTTCCTACACAAGTATTTATTAATATTTATTAAAACAAGATTTAGTAACACAAAACTGCCACTCACCGTAGCCATGCCAAAATTAATAGGCTCCAGTTCCTCATACAATCTTCGCCATATGGGTTCTATGTGAGCACATGCTATACACCAGTCAGAATAAAATAGCAAAAGATATGGCTGCTTTCTGCTTAGCTGAACGATGGAGTTTTGGTAAGCTCTGTAACAGATACAAAATCATTAATTAATAAACACCAACAATTCCTTAAATAAGGACTTGACCACTATTTGTGCTTGTATTCAATAAGTACTATTGGTTCACAACTAAAACACAATAATTACTAAATTATCTTACTTGAATGTTATGGACTGCTTCTGGTAAATGTTTGAACCTTCGCCATGTTTGAAGTTGAATCTAAAGCTGCCACCTAAATTGCTGAAAATTTCATCGAAAGGATCGAAGCGACGGAATGATGAATAATCATGTTGTCTTCGAAAATTTGGTTGCTCTTCAGTTTGCCCAGTAGTATCATAAAGCCTACGTCTCTCTGGATCCATCAACAACTGAAATTGGGGAACATGAAAGCAAGCAAGTTTTTAAAAGCAAATTTCCATAATGTATTTTACAATACAGTACCAAAAGTCATTCATAAATGGCCACTCTAGTAAACACTACAGACTCAAAATATTTTCAAAATATATATTATTAAGCAATAGAAATCTTGCTCACCTGTAACCTATAAAGAAAGATTTCCCTTAACACCAAATAAAAATTGCAAGGTAACTTACCTCATATGCTTGGTTGATCTCAATAAACTTTGCCTCAGCTTGGGGAGACTTGTTCTTGTCAGGATGCCTGCAAAATTTAGGATTTGTAGGCATATAATTACACTTTGCAGCTATAAAAGTATATCTTATAAATAAAAAAATGTTGAAAACTGTTCAAGTTCTAATTCAAGCTGGAATCTTGATACTGAACCAAGAAGCACTTTTATAATAAAATTAATACTATTTTTTAGACTAATTCAATATAAAGTAACCTATTACAAATAACTAGTTTCAGTAGTAACAGTGGTAAATAGTTCTTTTGTATATTACTTTATTAACCGATCTCATCAAACATGTACAAACTAAAAGTAACCCGTCTCATTACCAGTAGTGTCTATGGGCAAAGCTGGCATATTTGACTTCTCAATAGGAAGAAGTCCCCTAACTCCCCAACCACTTTGTTTTACCTTTCAGCCCATTACTGGCTAACACATTATCATCCCAGCAACCACCACTAAAATAAAACACATTGTGTAAATGAAATATTACTTGGATCAAGTGAACATGATACCCTGCAGACAACTAATTAACTTTGAATGTTAACCAGGCACTGTTTCCCAATGGGTAAACCCAATACCACTGCCAAAATAAGGCTAACTAAAATTGTCACTTTGTCACCTTTAACCTAGTGTCTGACCACATAAGATACACTAATCTTTCAACCAATTGGAACATTCATAACACATTGATGTATGATCTAAAATCCAAAATCCAAGTCAAATATATGAACATTTTTTCACTATATTCACTAAAAATGGATAAAATGCATTAGAAAAAACTTCTGCATTACATAAGTTAATGTCCAAGAAAAAAAATTTTGATGAGTAAACTACCCATCAAAAACTGTATTCATATACAGTATCTTCTTAAGTATTCTATTAAAGCTCAGTGTTTCATTACATAAATGTTACAGCTTATCAGTGGAGGCCAAATTTTTAATGAAGTACATATAAATATTCTCTCTCTCTCTCTCTCTCAATAAATTAACATAACTATTAATTTTTAGTAAATAACTCAAGCTAAAATTAACATAAAACTTTACTTTTACTTTCAGAATAAATAACTGCGCGCGTGTCTGAAAATCGTCGTAAACCGGAAAATCAAAAATCTCAAAAATCATAAGAAAAATTGACTGCATTATTATTGAGTTTTATTATGATTTTTTTATTTTAAAACCTTACTTTTAACCCCAGAACATGTGGGCGGGGAAATAATTTTGATGAATATATTTGAAAAGTATTCTTGCCTGTATTTTACACTGATGCCTGGACAAGAATGTCATAGCATGACCAGTAGCTTCACAACCCTGAATTCCCAAACTTTATATGAAGCACAAGTCTCACGAAGTCTTCTGGAAGTTCCATAGTGAAAGAGCATTCTACAAGAGGCAATGCTGGTTAGGCTGGACACTGCCTCTTTGATGATATTAGGTTAGATCGAGCAGTACCCTTTGCAAATGGCATTTAACCCTTCAAATTCTGAATTCAAACCCCAATCATGAAAGGAATGATAAGTGAAAATAAGTACTTTAGGGGTCCAGCATACCATATGAGATTATTTTAAATTAAGACAATCGTTCCCAAAATCGGCACTGGATAGATGGCATTTATTTATCTGGGATGACAAGACCATGCAGCAGTAGAAAGGATGTGACCCAGAGATGGTCCATTTATTTCGTAACATCCAAAACAATGTAAGACATTATATTTATGGTATTTGCCGTTATGTTTCTGGTATTTACAATTTTTGTGACCATGCACAGGGGCAGTACTAGTCCATTTTGGATGTGCTAGGAAATGTGACCCAGAGTCAAAGTCAGAGACAACAGATAAAGTTTGGGAATCTCTGAATTAGCATTTGTTCTTTTCATGCATTAATATTACATATCACCTTACCTAACCTAACCTAACCTGATCTAACCCAGCCCAAGCATCTTGACCAAACAAAGAGCTATGCCCCTGAGCCCTAGATCCCTTTGTCTAGCCAGGGGCTTCGACCCTCAACCCTGGATAATCAGTACTCAGCTCCTGGATCCTGCCACTACTCATGACACTCCTTCGTCTCCCAAGTTTGGATGTGCTCACAATTCCTGTTGCTCTTACAGCTCAATGTCAGTTTTCCTTCATTCTCACCAAAAATTCTGCTATTATTTTACTGTAAACCATTATTTAGTATTGTAGTTTTTAATGCTGAGATCTTAAGTCTCCTTAACATGATTAGTACTAAATTGATGCTCAAATCTATCTGAAATTTACTGTTAATGAGGTATTTATTGTCTTTTGTTTATGCTTCATCAATCATTCCAGTGGGGCTGGCACTGAACATGAAAATTAATGGGAGTGGCACTGGTATTAATGCAAAATTTACAGCAAAAGAAATGAACATAAATATTCAAAGCACACACTAAAACACAAAAAATAATATAATCAAGTCCAAAATAGGATTAAAGTAAAATTTTTCCAATATTCCATCTCCCCTAGCCTAACTGTCAGTGGGAGAAGGGAAAAGCAATATATAAAAAATGGGGATCATAAAATACACGAGTCATTCACTAAACAGATAGAAAAATATACAGCATAAATCACGTTTACTGGCGAGAGAGTATTTACAATAGGCTAACTAGGCCTGCAAGCATGCAAGCAATAATAGGCTGGCCTACGGCCAACTCTTACAGAAACCGCACCCATTAATCTACAAAAACCACCCTTGAACGAATGCCTAAGAGAAACCCGAAGTGTTAAGTCTAGAATAAAAATAAGGGCAAAATGAAACCGGATTGCCTAGACCTGACAAGACAACGGGACAGTACTAAAGGAATAAGTTAACACAAGGGATACTGGGGCCTAACCTACTGCAGCTACGTCTAGGCAAATTGCTGACTGGCCCGGTGCTTTAATTCCATGCTTAGTAATTTGTATGACCATAAAAAAGCATAACCCAATAACTGACATTCAAACGGAGTAAAACAATGCACGATCTTTGTACCCTCGTAAGCGTTAACGCAATAAACTCATGAATTTGACATATCCAAAACACCATACGCGGTGATCACTTTACCATTCCTTGGCCAATTTCTTGTAGGCCTTTTTGATATCCTGGGCATCTGACGTCCTCTTTATTTCCAGAATGTTGTACGGGTCCTTGATTCTCGCCAAAGCACACGCTACGAGAGGGAAAAGGAGGAAAACACACACCGACCACCGCATGATTGTACTGCTCTGCGGAATTCCGTCATTCGAGCAGACTACAACACTTCGGCACCACCTCCGGCATCGCTCTTTATATCTCGCAGTTATCGAGGTTATAAAGTGTTATAGCTTCGCCATGGCTGTCTATAATACATAGTTTAGACTTTATTATTATTTTTCTGGCATTTCCGTCGTTTTATTTGTCGTTAAATGAATATGCGGTACATGCGCCAGCTGATCAATGAGATAGGCCTTAGAGCGGGAAGTTTGAAATGCCGAGGAATTTAATTCTCATTTCCTCATTATAACCATTATGAATTCATATTAATTCCTTGACAAATTATAACCACGAGTTTATGTGTATATATATAATACTAAATATGGTTTGATATTCACGTATCTCTACGTATTTTGGACCAAAACGATACTTCTCTGAAAAGGGAGTGGCTTCACGCGTTAAAAAAAATAGTCGTATCCAATTTATCCATCAATAAGGTTTAGAAAGAAACAATTTTCAGTAAATTTCTTGAGCTTCGATGGCACTCCATGTCCCTCAACATATATTATTACGTAATACCCTGGGTTTCGTAATTAGTGTCACTCACTGAGTAGTATCAAGCTCTTAAGGGCCAACAGAATATTTTTTTTGTGACACAGAAAAGCATATTATGTAAGAAACAGCTCGATAGCATCGTATGTCAAGGACCCATTTTTCCCAGTAAACATGCGGAAGTGTAAATTATTATTATTTATTATTATTATTATTATTATTATTATTATTATTATTATTATTATTATTATTATTATTATTATTATTATTATTATTCAAAATGAGCGAACATTCATATGGACCAACTTTATGAGGCTTGAGAGTTGAGCAAGCTTCCCCATCATACGTGAAAAGAAAACATGGCGATAATACAAATAAATTAACAAATAATACATTGATTTTGAAATTAAATCAAAGTTGAAAACATATTTTGTAGATACTATTTATTCAGCCCTAAATATTGATAACTGTGGTAAAGTTGTCGGCAAGGTATTTCTATGGTAACTGTCAAGATTAATCTTGGTTAACTGTCGGCGGAGAGTAACGATTTTGACATGACGACCAATGGTAACTGACTTGCTCATTCTGTATGTTGTCATACCACTTTGCTTTCATCTTGTTTGCTTTACTTATGGCATCAATGGTGATCATATCAGGAGACTAAAGTGGCTCTGTCCTATACGTTTTGTTGTAGTGCATGCAACAGTGAATAAGTCTAAAGAAATGCAGACTGAAATACTTGTGTTGAAGGATGAAAGTAAACTGCGAGATAAAGAGATTGCCGGGTGGGAGGTCATAATTGCTTGAAAGTATGCATGATAAGCCAGCTGTGACTCAGTGAATTTCCCGCAGTGCGTTATATTAAAGACTGATAATCTTTCGATGGAAACTGAATAATTGGAAGTTGGCTCTAGAGCTGATAATCCTACAACAGAAAACTTGGTCGTTAGAAGCTGCAATAAGGTGACGGCTCCTAATACGCAGTAGCTATTTAAATAGTAAATAAAATGTATTTATTGGCAATAAGGTCTACGCAGGTTTGTGGATGGATGTTTCAGGCAATCATAATTGGTTAATGATGTTAATTGTACAACATTTTCAACTGGGTATTCATTATTGAAGGACAGTAGGTACTGAAGAGATAGCCACCTTACTGGAGCCCGTTGAATGAGCTAAAGTTGCATTATCACGTTTGCCCATTTTGTAATGAATTGCTGCGTAGACAACCAACAATATATTCGCAGCATGCCGTTCAAACTAAAGTGCACTTCTTTGAGCTCAAAGAAGAGTTTCAGATAGTTTACGCTGTCAAATGTTTTTCTCACATCAATAGCCTATAGCATAATACAAAGTATATAGACTATGATTAAATAGTTCGGGGATATGTTCAGGGTATAGATGCAGATGCTGGTTGAGTCAACTTTAAAACGGCTGGTTGTCTCATGTATGAAGATCGGAAACCATGTGCAGTCAAAGGAGCTTCAAGTAATGCTTGATATACTGGTTTTACTCGCATTTGGACGATAAATTACCGCGTCTGCGGCATCCTTTTTTTTTTTTTTTTTTTTTTTGTTGTACTGCATGCGCTATACAGGAACATAAGAATTTTACAATAGGCGAATCACGCAAGCATTAGGCATACAGATCCATAACTAGCAAAATTTACATGCTTCTGCAGGGAAACGATCACAGTTAATTTATTTGTGGATTCTTTTAAATCACCTTTCATACGGCTTAACGTTATACAGTAAGCGAGATGAAACAGTGCGTTGTAAGTGAAAAGGTTATGTACTCCCCACAAGCCATCTGCATAATTTATGCAACTCAGGACATAGCCAAATTGATCGCCGTATATCCTTGCAACAGCTTTGTTTCGGACTGCTTCCCCTTTCTTTGTGATAGTTTGTAGATTTGAGGAAGTAGAGCTTTTTATATCTTTACATGGGTGTGGGTGAATGCTGGCGTGTAACCATATGTCATTCGCTCTAAACTAATTTTCTTTTGTCTAACAATGCCACAAAAGAAGTTTGCACTAGGTTCTTGCCTGTCTCCTTAGAAGTGCGAAGTGATCTGGGGTTAAAATTTTAATTCCACCGTAAAAACCTTTCGCAAGAGAATGGATGTAGATCTTCGACCAAGCTGTTTCCTCTGAAATGACCACGTCGTAGTCTAGATATCTACCTGATTTCAGAAGTGAAGTGAGCATGGTTGAAAATAATTCGCCCAGTTATGTCATTTCAGCGGATGGGGTTCTTGTAGGTTGTCCTACTAATTACATTTCAGTAAAGTAAGTCGATCTAAAGGCCACAGCTGTTAAGCAGTTTTGAAAGTCCCACTAATAGCAGCCGATAGTTCATTTTTGGGAGTCAGCACAGGCAGGGCATGGGTACGATTGTTATCTGGAATAAGATGTGGCCTTTAGGACGTTCCAGAATCGCAGCGAATGCTACTGCTAGCTGTGGACTCTTGTCACTGTAATCGTACCAGCCGTGTTACATTGCTAATGTGAAGAGACTGATTTTGACAGGCATATTATTTTACGAAAGATGGGCTTTCAAGTCAACGATTAGGCAAGTATGATCAGCTGAAGAGTCGTATTAATACCTTGTAACTCATATATAACTATCCAATATTGATCGATATCATGTGGTTCTTCTAAGGCTTATGGACATTCATAACTGTGACCCAAACACCATCTGTGGTTGGTCTGACAGGTTACCACCTTCACAATATTATAAAGTTTTATGACGCGAGAATCATATGTCTTACTTCTCCCACAATCGAACCTCTACAAAGTAACAAACAATCAGAACTACTCCCCAAAAAGATTTGCTGCTAAGGCTCCAAACGTCCAAGGAGGAAGTCTCTATTTGGTGAAAGCACTACCAAATGACCTGTTTAAACCACCCGTTTACTATAGCTTTTGTTTTACCAGCTGAAAATTTAAAGTTTTAAACCCTACCGGGGAAGACAATGAAGCAACTTTGGTAGTAACCATAAGGTGGGCGGTTTGTAATTTCTTAAATTTTAATTATAAACACTGAGCTGCTAAGATTACAGTGCTACCTTATGGGACGCCATTTTCATTTGTATACATTGAAGTAAAATTATCTGTACGTACCTGGGGGTTAAATTGAACTCTAGTGTCCACGAATTTACTATATCCGCGCAGAGTCAAATGCCTTTAGAATCTTAGAATCTTGTTTTGAATATCGAAGGAAATGAATGTGTAAATCAGCTTACGATCAAAGCCTCCGTGAATATGATCTTGAGTTAAGAGCTATTGTTTAGAAACAATCTACGATGGAATCACAATTTTAGACTTTGCAAATGCTTTACTAATCTAGTACAGAAATGAGCCGCTTGTTAATAAGTAGGTCGAGAGCTAATAATTAGCCTTGCTTGTTTCTTTCTCAGGTTTAACTACAGGCATAATGATGAGACTCGCCCATTCTTCTGGAAACAAGTTTTTTCAGTCAAAGGTGATTGTAGAATTGTAGAAAAATGCCTTTGCTGAAGGCAACTACCAATCAATGTGTAATAAATAATTGCGCGGAGTGCTTTCGCCGACAGAATCGTTGGGGTCGGATGTGCCATACTCTCTCTCTCAAGGAGTTCTGCAAACTCAGCTAAGTCAAACGTACATAACAATGCAGACCCATTCTGAGATTTTCTTATTATACGGCGTCCTCTTTAATAATTGCCAAAGCCCAATGTAATGGCACTTAGCAAAAAGAAGTCTTTATTTTTTCTGGAAGGACTTGATATTTTCAGTCCTCCTGATATCAAGTCGGATCCGATTGTATAGTCTTGCGCGGCATAATATTAAGGCTCTGAAACCTATATTCAAGTAAAATGATTCCATCTGCAATTCTTCTTGTGTTGACTCCATCTTTAGGCTGTTTAATACTCACCAGTCATTCAAATATTTTGGACACCCGGTCTTGTTAGCTTGATGAGTCATTATACGTTTTAAACATCTATATTCACTATCTTTTGCATCTTCTAAATTTGTATCTTATGCGGATTATGATGGAGTTGCAATAGTACACTCTGTTTATGCCACAATTAATCACTATTTATACTTAGTCGAAAAATATGAAGCTGTCCTAAATTGTTTTTCCTACCTACCAATATAAATCCAGTTTTATTTTCATTTAATTTCCACTGCTTAAATGTCAACAACTCCTTAACACTGGTAAGAACATAATTTATTTACCATTGGATCTTTAAATTGTGTAAAAATAAAATTGTCTCTCATCTGCAAATGGATTGAACTTTAACCCCATATCCCTGAGTAAGTTGGACCAGTCGTATAAAGACAAAATGAAATTGGACATAATACACTTCCTTGCGGTACTCGTAAGTATGAGTTCCCAATCGGTACACAATATTTTCTGCCACATAAGAAGTCTTTCAAATACTCAAAAGCTTCTTCAGTAATACCAGGTGACTGTAAACAATTTAGAAGTTCATGAACAACTTATAAAAAGCAGCGCTGAGATCGAGCAACACCAAAACACCACATTTGCCTTCATCCATTATTGCAAATAGATTGAAGACAGAGCATACAGCAGTTTCTGTAGAATATAATTGTCTAACTGACTATCGGTAAAGCATATACCCTTTCCAGATATGTAATTACTTGCTCAAGAATGACAGTAACATTTTGGACATAAAAGATAACTGCAAAACAGGCCTGTATAAACTTGGACCTTGATGATCAAGTATAGGCTACCTTTCAGATTATCGGTTTAACAACAGCCACTTTCTCAAATGTAGGGAACTTGCATTCAGAGATAGTGACGCTAATAAAGCATGAAAAATGTTCAGGTTCATCATTTACAGTATTATGTCTATTAATAAAGCATGAAAAAATTTCAAGTTCAGAGAATGGCATCGGTTCAGTTGCCAAGTTTTTTCTTGCCTTTTTAAAAACCGTGATAACTTCATCATTATATAAACAATTAAATCTCGTTAGTCCATCATTTGCTTCTGGTGTAGTATTTATCAGACTCGGCGTTTCAACAAGTGACAACTAAGTTCTCAACTATGTTAAAAAAATCCAAGAAAATTTTCGGCGAGTTCATCACTGAAACCTTCTGGGACCCTTCGTTCCTTTACATTTCCAGTTAAGCTATCCAGTTGTCTATACAATTTATTCATATCGGTTCCAGCTTCCTGGATTTTCTGATGACAATACAGTATTCCGTTCTTCACTTCCTTTTTAGATCACTGTAACGGTTTCTAACTGTTTTATATTGTTCCCGTGCACCTTCAGTCTTCAACCTCCGCCATTTGTCCCTAAGCCTTTTTTCCCTTTAGTCTTCTCACCAAGGTGATCTGTCTTTCATGATTAGCCTTTTCTGTTAACGGCCACAAATTTTATAAGCATTCAAAAGACAATTTGCAGTCTCGTCAAGGGTAATGATCCAAGGAATATTTATCGATATCCTCATTTTTTTATTCAAGACATCAGTGCAGTTCCGCCTTCAGGTTAATAAGAGGAAAATCCGCAAATAATACCAAAGTCTAGAAAATTATATATTTAGTTAGCAGCTGCTCTTTATCAAATTGTCTGACAGAGTTTGATAAACTGTTTGATAAATATGGCTAAATTTATAATTTCCTAAACGCTGAATATTGCAGTGGATTTTCCTCCCATGTCTTCATTTATTCTCGGGATAACTTTATGAATAAAACTGAGGAAAAATCGATGTATTCTAGAAGTTTTTACCACACTGAATTTCAGTACCCGTATCCTAAAATATAGATATGTATTGAGGATATGGTGCACTTCACACATCCATTGCACTGTTATTGTCCGAATCTCTTAAAACTCAGTGTTCCAGTAGACATTTACCAATCGACGCGATTCCAGTAACTCATTCAAAACAACTTATGACTTTCTGGATAATCTATCCACATATTTAAGTCTCCACAGATATATATATTTTTAGCAATCATGTCAATCATTTCCAGAAATAAGCCAAATTCCTCAATACACACATTTACGCTTGACCAGGGATAGACCTCAGATCTAAGTACTGGCTTATTTGTATTCAAAACTTGTTACCTGGGGTCTCTCTTACTTTTAAGATGAGAAACGTTGCTGGTAACAGAGTCCCGTTATGTGAAATTCTTCCGTAATTTCATTTATCAGCACTATCAAAACCGCTAATATATCGAAAGGCTCTTCATTTATCGACTCTCTAATTTGCAGTGTTTTATTTCCAACAGGCCGAATATTCACTAACATTCATATCCATGATCAGTGTTTGCTGCTACTCTCATTATTTCTGTCTTGAGCAATTTTTCAAGTTGCAAAATTTTGTTACGTGATTACCAGCACAATTCAGATTCTACCTTCTCTGCCCTTCTCCAAATGTCCATACACTCTGACAATAGAACCAGGTGTAATACCTGTCACATATTTATATGTTCCCCATTGTAAGGCAACCTTATCACCATGTTCATATAGATTGTAGAGCCCAGTGAATCTCAGGTTCACATTTTAGAATGACGTGGGTAGTCCTACCTGCAACAGGTTTACTAAATAGCAACTTTATCTTTCCCTTGACACCAGGGATAGACCTCAGAAACTGTTTCTGTAACTTCGCCCACATCTTCCTCATCACAGACGTTACAGATCATTATTTTTGGTTTAAATTTCCCAATCATCTTTGCGTCAACACCTTCTATAGTCTATACTGTTACATATCCTGGTGGCTGCCTCGTGTCTACTGCTTGCATCAGCAAACTGATAAGACTACCCTTTGAGGTAGACTTTTAATAATTGAAATATCCTTCAGGTCATTAGCACCCTCAGATTTCTTTCAATCTTCCCCTGAAGCTTATGTAGATTTTATTACTAAATGCTTTTCCTTAATCAATGTCTGCATTAGTTTTTCTCTGTGGTAAAAATTGCCATCTTCTTACCAATTCCATCGTCTTCATGATATTCTCAATCTTGGAATCAATGACCCGAGGAAAGTACATTGTGTCATCATGTGACTCCCCTCGCTCGTTCTTGAGCTCAGCAATTCGTTCATCCCGCTCAGCAACTATGGAATCACTCCCAGTAATCATAGCGTCTCAGCCTCCGAAGCTCATCACATACATCTGGTTGATCACATCCACCAGTTCCTTCTTCACTGATTGAAAGCCACGCCGAATTCTCGCTGTTATCTTCACTGAGGCCAACTAAGAAAACACACTTCCGATGATACCACTTATTACAATCACAACTTATCCAATCCTGCTCTTTTCCTCTATCAGGCAGGGACAAGTCACCGTTTCCGTTTTAGAAGCCATAATCCACTATCACTGACAATCTTATTTTCTGCCAAAACCAATTTCAGCGAAAAATAATATAGTATTTATTCGCGAGCAAGTCTTGAACTGCAACGTTTAAACTGAGCACGATGTGGTTCTGAACGGTTGGGCAATTAGGGTTAGTACATTCCCCTTTTTTGAATTTTAACAAGACATTCCTTGGTCTCGCGTTCTTCACTACAGATTGCGCATAGTACATGTCCACTGGCAACAGAAGCACCTGAGAGACTGATATATGCTCCTCTGTAGGGCAGTAACCCCCATGATCCAAGCCACACTTGTCTTGGAACTGACCAACTGAAATGGGCTAGGTCTTTCCTTGACCGTGTTTTATTATACATCTCTGGGCGTCGCAATGTATGGGAGGTTTTGTAGAAAAAGGTTCAAGAGGGAGCTCGACTGGGTAGGAGCAAGCGGTGGTCTTGTTAAACTTTTCATTGGGGTTTAGTGGTTAGAATTACGTGCTAGCCTTCAGGAGGTTGATTGTTGCTCTGCTCTTCGGCGTAATGACGACCTCTCCTCGGTGATTTAGTCGGGCTGTAACATTCATGCCGGGACGACTCCTCTCAAGGGCAACAGTTGCAGCGTGTGAGGACTGTCCTTTGGCTGGTACCTCTCTAAATTTCGGCAGTGGTTGGTATGCACTCGTTCGAGACTGGAGAAGGAAAGGATACAGGATCATACGGCAGCCTTGGAGAGCTGTTAAGCAACTCAGTGGTCTGGTTAAACTAAGGTATACTTAACTTGATGCGGCGTCAGGTGACGAGGAAGGGAGGGCCATGAGGAGGAAGTGGAGGTTGGATGAGGATTCAGCAGGTGCTCCCTGGTGAAATCCAGTCCTCCTCTTCGCAGATGGAGGAGGGGTTTCGTTGGTAAAATAACCGGAAGCCACTTGCAGTTATTAACACCTCCTACTGGCGAAGAAAATCCAAACAAACAGTGGCAGAAAGGTGAGTGATAAAGCCGTATAACTGCCAAAACAGTTTGGGGTGTAACTGACAGTTGTCAATTTTAACAATGCAGCACTGTATTTTCAGCCTTCCCTCCAGCACCTTCTCCATTATTTCAATAGCATGCCCAAACACAGCTATTACTAGGTAATTGCAGCGCATCCTCTTTTCTTTTGTTTATCATTATTGTACAGATTTTACTAGCCCTATCCTTTCTTGTCAGATATTTGTATACACTATTTTGGTAAGCTCAAGGACGACCAGCTCTCCTGCTATTTTTGTTAAATTGCTACTTGTTCCAGATGAATTTGGAGCTATGCCCTTTTTTTAACTATCTTCATGAGTGCACTTTTAATCTCTTATGGGTTACATTCTTTCTTGATTCTTCTATCATCCATCATTCTCCTGTTCATTATCATTATTAATAGACAGTATAACCAGACCACTGTGTTTGCTCTCATAGGGCTGGTCTAAGGGGATTGACCATAATTAAGATGCTATTTAAAATATTGCCACTCCTTGAATATCTTATACCGTAGCTGGGCTGACTGAAAACGTTGAAGACTACGATTCTTTCTTGGATTTTTATCCAATACTTGATCAATTTTGTTGGTCGAAAGTTGGACAACCACGAAAGATATTTTTCATTGAAAGTGTTGTTCTGTAATCTCTTCATTCAGGATTGGGTTGAGTTTTGCTCGTCAAATACCCATTGGTCAGACGAATGTGACCAATTTGACGTTGGATAATATTACTTCAATGTGGTGTTCCTTTTAGAATGAAGAACACTACAATCCAACAGTTCCCTTAATGTTTTAATTTGTTATTTTCAGATTCATTATCCCACGTCACCTGCTATTTACTAAGGATGATGCGCTTGGGAGGTAATAGTCATTAAGAGGAACAGGCATGGATCTCGTTATAGTGACTGCTGCTTTGGCTATATTATCAGCATCTTCATTTTTTTCAATGCCAACATGTCCAGGTAGCCAATATATTTCAATACATACCAGCTTCATATAATTTGTGGATCAACACATTTCGTTTGTTGAACAAATGGAGTTGTAGGTCAATTAGTCTGAGGGCCTCTAAAACACCTCATGTCACAGAAAATGACAAATTTCTGTTGTGGAATGTTTTTAATAATCTTCCCACTGTCCATATTGCAGACAGTTCTCCGAGAAAACTGAACAGCTAGCAATAGACAAGGGACTGCTAAGGTGTAAATATCATAATAGTATCACTAAAAATAAAGAAAAATAAATAAGGCTAAGAAACTGTTACACTGAAAAGGGACTAACAAAGAATGTAAGCATTCTGCATTGCTAGGTAGTTTAGCCACTTCACATTCAACATACCTGATTCATTTAATAAATACAATTCTCTATTCTGCTCAACTATTAACAACACTGTAGACACATGAAATGTGAAGCAGCTAATGTGATAGGTACCTGAGCTCCAAGTGGCACGTGCTGTACTGCGGCTGATCTATTGAACGTGAGTGCAAAGTTTGTGGACATGAACAAATGCAGGTATACATAAGTGATTGGGCTGTAGCAAAACAAAGCAATATATAATGCTATAGATTGAAATAATGCTGCAAAGAATCTTTAGCACTGTATCAGCATGTCACACAAGAGAAATCATAGAATGGAATGGAATACAGAATTTCGGCCAAAGGCCGGGCACTGGGACCTATGGGGTCATTCAACACTGAAAGGAAAACTGAGAGCAGAAAGTTCGAAGGTGTTACTAGAGGAAGACCTTGCAGTTGCACTGTGAGACAATTGTTAGGAGAGTGTGGATAGCAAGATGGAAGAGAGAGAATATGAATGGAGGTACAGTAAAATGAATGAAAGCAGTTGCAGCTAGGGGCCGAAGGGACACCACAGAGAACCTTAAGTAATGCCTACAGTGTACTGCGTAAGGTGCACTGACAGCACTAACCCTCTGCAGGGAAGAGAAATCATAGAGACTACCACATAAGTCATGGTAAGTGCCTAACATTTTACCATCATATAACTCATTTATATATATGCTGCAAACTCAAAAGACTGGTATCAGTTACAATATCAATTCTTTCATTTGGCTAGTGTACCTTATATAAGGTAACAGTAAATATCTTACCAACCCTCTTTGATATCTATTTACTGTACCAGTCTTACTGCTTATGACTTTGATACTTCTTTGAGATTCCGAGAGAATGGGGTCCAAAATTTGTCTGGAGCAAAATGAACTCTGTAAATTACCAGTAATTTTTCACAACTCAGTGTTAGTAGTTGGCCTCATTTTGAAGCAGAATAAATGTACATTTTTGTAGTATATTCAGAACTGAAAAATAAATTTATAAAATCAGATTGATGTGCTGAAGTCTGCCAAATAGTTAAGTCGTTAATTTTTGTAAATACTGCACATATTCAAAAATCTGTTCAGAGATTTAGAAGTAAATTCTTCTTGAACACTACATCTTTCCAATAATAAATATTACATGTTACAGCAATTGATGCCTATTTGGCAGAAATAAGATATTAAAAATTTTTTAAAACATGCTTTTATTAAAATGCACTACAAGATGAAAAATAATTTGACAAAAAATTATATTTAACTTTTTAGTGCATTTTAGTAAAAGCATGTTTATAAATTTTTTTTCTTTTATACTTTTTAGTTTTGACAGAAATTATAACAGACTTATGATTGTAGCTAACAAAACTGATATTCTGTTGAGCCAAAGGAGGTTTGAGAAATCCATAGTTATTTACCAGGTCAAAGAAGTTGTGAAAAATCCAAGGTTTCATACAAATACTGAGATAATGGGAGAGGTCACTGTAGGGTCACTAGAGGTCACTGCTGACCTACTGATCATGTAAGGTTGTATTGTCACCGGGACTGAGCAACCATGCAAAATTTCAAGTCCACCAGATGAAGGAACAGGTCGAAAATTGAGTTACACGATTTGACCAAGACAAACAGACAGACATAAAACCAAGCTAAATAAAACCATATAAAAATAGGCAAAATTTTTATCTAGGACTGCTTAGTTTAATTCTAAGTAATCAAACCAGACCACCAAGTCAAAACACTCAACGCTCACAAGGCTGGCCGAAAAGGGTTTACCCTTAATACTGAAACTGAAAAGTTATTCAATTATAGTTCTTTGAAAACACGATAATTGGGGAAGTCGAAAATAATGAAGACTGAATAAATTGCCTGAAATGATTTGCCTCTAAAACAGTAACATTCTCTGCTAAATACAATCTGGACGTCACGTAAGATGTTTTAACTCTTAGCGTTGTTCCACATTCTATGCATACAAGGAGTGGATCATGTGGGTTATTCATTAAATACAGTATCCATGGATCAAACAAGTGTGACAAATGCGAAGAAGGGAGGCAGTTACTGTGACATGGATCTCTGTTTGGAAGACAGCCATTTTAGATCTGGTCATAGTACAGTAGTTACTACTGTACTATGATTGGTTTATACCTTTCATTACCCATTATGCTGGCATGGGCAAGGATCCAGCCTATTTCAACATCTACACCAGCTCCACATAAGATATATAATGAAAACCTTGTCAGTTGTACAATAGAATTTTGAGACACTGGTGTTGAAAGGTTTTTATACCATCTCAGTGAAGATTACAAAAAGGATTTTGACAAAGGAAAAATCTATTTCTGGAGAGGGGCCCGTGTCACCGGTGAAATAGTCCATTCAGCACTTATTTCTAGGTAATTCCGTTGCTAGATACCAGAAAGCTAAATGAAATGCTGGAGTTACTACCCCCAGAGCGAGCTCCACTAGATGGAGTCGTGTATGGAAAAAGGGTGAACTACAAAAACACGGAACCTTATCTATAGAGATTCCCAATGTCAAAAGTCCCAACGAGAGAGGTGCCGATACAAGCCCATGCACTACTCGCGGACTGTATACAAGGCAACACTAGCCGCATTCCATGTTAGCACCCACCTCACTAGAATGAAGTTTATCAAGGGAGGGAGAGAATGAAAAACAGGGGTGGGTCACCGGGTGACACGGGCCCCTCTCCAGAAATAGATTTTTCCTTTGTCAAAATCCTTTTTCTGGATCGAAAGTCCCGTGTCACCCGATGAAATAGTAACAGAGAAATAAACATCATTCTTATGCTATTAAAGACTTAAATAGAAACGTTGAAAACTAGGAGAATTCTACCTGAACATAAGTAAGGTCCTCTAAGTTCATGTAATGAAAATAATGTAAGTGGTCACCGTCTAAGATCATGAGCTTAGAATAGCACCTGAATAGGCTTGTATTAAGAAAATACTTCCTGCCTAATAGCAGACCCGATGACAGTGCCCCCTTTTTTAAAGGAGAGGACCTGACAAAATTTAGAGGTCCTGTCTAAAAAGCCTGCAAGGAGAAAACTGGACACAGAAACAGACCTTGTAAAAGGGAGTACTTTCCAAGGTGACCACCGAAAATGAGGACCTTCAATGTAGATAGAAAGTTAGGGTGAGGAATTCACAACACTACCCTGAAGAAGGAAAACCAAACTGATTGGTTCATGCCAGACAAACCAAACTGATTGGTTCTGCCAGACAGGGCAGACAGTACAGGAAAACTAACACTAGAAGCTAAGCTGATTAAAAATTTTTGGGACTTCCTTAACAAGGAAAGATAAGAACAAGGTGATTGTTGGTTACCGAAGCTAACTCGATACATTACTCAAAGACCAGGAAACCGAATGTGGACGGAGTACTGTTCTTAGACGAACACAGACCTTAGGGATGAAAGTTAAGGGCCTGTGAGTCTGGTTTCCAACAAAACACTTTCCTCGAGGCCAATGCGGTCGCATCAGTACTATAAGCTTCGAAAACTATGTGAAGAGTGCTAGTTACTTAACTGCAGAACCATACTGCAGTAGAGTAGGATCCTTAACTGATTTCAGGAAAACAGTAATAACAGGACCAATATCAGTTTCCTCCTCAACTGTAAGATTCACAAAGACCACAAAGCCAGGACATCAGAGTTTGAGGGGCTGGCGAGGCTGAGTTTATACCAGACGGGACAGCTTGATAGTTTGTGGCTGAATTGGGTTGCAAACAGACCTACTTCCAGGCCCAGGAAAAGGTCACAAGACTACCTGAATGATGCTCCGCCTAAGGACTATTCCGACACCAGGGGAGGCCTGGATAGGGAAAAAGCAGTGACCTTTTGGACCCCCACGAGAAGGGTGGTAGACAGAGGCACCTCGTCTGTTGGTTATGGAGAAGAATGAACCATAACCTGAACGGAGCAATTCGAGTCCAAAACCACCTGTTTACGCAGCGCACTATTGCTGTTTTGTTCAGAACCAGCCTAAAAGGAAACCTCTTGGGGAGTTTCCAAGGACAGGAAGACTGTCACCGCCCTCCAAAGCGTTGATATGGAACTGTCGGAACGTGACCGACTAAGTACCATGTACTCCATTGGGCCAAAAATAACCACCTCACCCGCCAGAGAGGTGACGGTGTGGAATACTGAGGCCGGGGGGAAAGCTGGAGAGGAACTGACCGGTAAGCACTTGACAGTTGTGCAAGGCCAGAGGCCACTATTCAAGTAGGAGGAATCAGGAGACACGTCCCTGACTCCACCATACCCGGTCATAAACTCCAGCTTTGACTTCAGAAGGAGAACCGTCACTGAAGCAAACTGGAGAAAACCAGACCTTGTCTTGGGCACGGGGAGAGGTATGCTTGAGATGATGAAATGATAAGATGCCCTTGCTATCTCTTTCCACTTCCACTGGATTCATAACTACGGAAGGCTACCCTCCTGAATCAGGTGGGATTCCTTCCTGGTTACTTAGAAGCCCAAAGACTAGAAACCGATTATAATGACCGGCGCCCTCAGGCAATTCCCACGCTGGGTGCCCAAATGAGCCAGGCAACTAGATATGCAGCTAGCATAGCCTCCTAATACCGGAGCTGTTGAACTACGGTATTGTTCAAACTGGCGAAGACTCTGGAGCCGCATTGAGGAGGGCATGAACCTGAAGGGGTGCGCCTGCTCCCGAGTCTGAATCCCAAGAAGGGATAGGACCTTTCTGCAACCAAGATGTGAAAGGAAGCGTCGGAAAGGTCTATAGAGGTGGTTACGGCTCCCACGGCGCAGTAGGATCCGAACCCACAAGACTGTAAGCAACCGAGACTTGCCGCATGAATAAGGAAAACAAACGGGACACGCCGGAAAAATTTTCCAGTGGAAGGGAACTTCCTTGGCAGACTGAAAAAAGCCTGACAGGCCATTACTTAAAGACCCCCAGAACTCTGGCCGGAGGCTGATTGAACCTGATTGGGGAACAACAGTCCAGCTCCACCCCGGGCCCTGATAACTATACTCTGGGCCCAGGAACTGAAGTTCCAGTGGCCCCGAAAATGGTACAGCCTCCCACCCATATGAGAAATACTACAGGGCGGCTTGATTGCCTCCCGTGAAGCGGAAAGCCTTCCCAATTTCTCGGAGAGGGTAGGATGCATCCCTGCTCCTATGATAACCCCGAGGGTCAGAGCCTCTTGCCAAATGTCTAGTGAAAATTTTTTCCTTAGGTTTTCGTATGAAGCAAAGAAAACCCCGGCGGGCATTGCTATCTCTTTCCGTGGGGAGGCAGAGACACACGGGGCGTTACAAGGGGCTGATGTGTTGGCTGAACCCGCACACATCGAGGTGGAGGCTGGGAGTGAGAGCTGACGGCTGTCTAGGGGCAGAGACCTGAAGGGCCTGCACCACTGCCTGAGCAGGGGCTCTTGAACTACATGAACTTCTTGCCGGACTTGGGCAGGTCCCAGCAAGATCAGACCGTTTCTGCTCGTAGGGTAGACACCCATGAGAACGGAGGCTCTGGGTAACAATAGTAGCCCCAGATGGGGCGTAATAACGCCCACCTGGGAAAAGATTAATTCTCCAGGTGAAACCGTTCATAAGATTTTTCAGCTCAGGCGGAACGGGCAAGCCTGACTTACACCCTGTTTCAGCTTCCGAAAATTGACTCGGAAGCTTAGGAGCTGTACGCTGAATAAATTAGAAGCGTAGTCCAAGGTTAGAAGATTCACTGTGAATGTATCTGTGATATCTGTCTCCCGGAAATGCCTCAGCGATACATTTTCAAAACAAGCCTGTTGATAAGAGGGGCTACATGGTGGTATATTTTTGGTCATTTTGATTGGCAGATTTATGTTCAGTTCTGCTGTGAAACTTACCGCATTATTTTGGGGTATTTCTTTAGTAACATGGCAACAAATCCTACATCAGATGAATATTTTGAGCTACCAGTATAAATTGCAGTGTGAACCCTTACACAATACTGTATGCTGTGTGTGGTGTTTGTGATATCAAAGAGTATGCATCACAGGATACTTTTACCTTCATTTCCTATCAATATGCCCACTAATTTTTGGAAAGATGAGGATTTAAAGCCATCTTCCAGTATAATCAGGCATGTCATCACAATGTTACCCTGTCATAACATTTATGATTAACTTTCTTCTTTGTATATCATTAAAAGTTAAGCATACCTTAGTTTAACCAGACCACTGAGCTGATTAACAGCTCTCCTAGGGCTGGCCCGAAGGATTAGTTTTATTTTACGTGGTTAAGAACCAATTGGTTACCTAGCAACAGAGCCTACAGCTTATTGTGGAATCCAAACCACATTATACCGAGAAATGAATTTTTATCACCAGAAATAGATTCCTCCAATTCTTCATTGGCCGGTCGGAGAACGGAACGCAGGGCCAGCAGAGTGCTAGTTGAGAACCGTAACCACCCCTCCAATGAAGTCCTTTTGTATATCATTGAAATCTTAAAACTTCAACAGCATAACATCATCAGCTTCTCAAGGAGCTGAGCTTATTGACAGCATTTCGTCAAACATCTTTTTACCTTATATATTGTTGCTGCTGGTGGGTATGACAAACCCCTTGTCCACATTTCTAAAGTGTTCCTCTGATTATTCACTGACCAATATATTGGCTATGCTTTACTTCTAGTCTTCTACTGTGGATCTCACTCTCAGATTGCCCTATCCTCTGTCTTGAGAGGTTAGCCGAATGAGGATACTGTAACTTAAGACTTATTGAGCTCTACCCATTTCACTATATCTCCTGTACTGATAGGACAAATTTTTAATCAATTTGTATTTTCCATAACTAACAAACCCACAGTCTTAACATAGGGGAATTTTTCTACCACCAGCTGGAGTCTGGTTAAAAAGGAACAAGGATTTGGTGGCAACGGTTGGCAGCCATTGGGGGTCAAGGAGGAGGGCGCAAGCCGACCTGGCTTGGCCCCCAACAATGCTGTAACAATCACCTTCCAGTCCAGGTAATTGAATGAGGGGTGGATTGATGTGGGCTGTATACATTAAGACCACAAGTTTGTTAGTTATGAAAAATACATATTAATTAAAAATTTGTCATTTGTTCACACACAGAACAAAACTTTGGTCTTAACGTAAGGGAGATTTTACTCTTGGAGGGAGAAAAAATTATGCCTCAGAACTGACTGGAGGTTTGGCTCACCTGGGCTCACTTCCTGGCCAAAGATAGGAAGGAGTCATATACCTCTGATCTGTTAAGCAAAAGGTTACTTCACAGCCAGACATCAACACTAAAAGACAATGTAAACTCCTGCCTACATTGTGCCTTGGAAGACAACAAAACTTACGTTTGCCACCAACCTTGTTTGTTGCCAGTTCCTCTCTCCCCCTGTGAGAGGTGTAAGGACTTGCTTCTATAAGGAATTTGTATTGTGTAGGAACAATCAAATATAGCCAAATAGAATGGGAGCTCACTCACCTGTATATAACCAGTTCCAGCATATGATGGATCAAATCTCTCCAATGTCTGATGATAGAGGAGAAAAAGAAAGAAAGAAAGAAAGACCAGTCAACCCATTTACTCTCACTTTCATAACCATCTTAGGCAAGATACAAACTCTCCCACTAGGGGCACTGGATGAGCTACACAACTTGAGCAGCCACCACCGGACCTAAGGAAAAAGTATCCAAGGACCTGTGGGCAACGTCCTGCAGATAGAAGGATGTGAAGGTGGCCTGGCGAAGCCATGTACCAACCTTCAAAATCCTGTGAACTGACATGTTCTTTTTGAAAGCAATGGAAGGGCCTAGGCCCCTAACATCATGTGCTCTTGCATGCACTGTATTGGTATCTGTATGTGAAGCAGAACTGTAAGCTTGTCTAATCACTTCACGTAGCCAAAAGGAGATGGTATTCTTGGACACTAACTTTCTTGTTCCGGCCTGTGCTAACAAAAAGTCTCTGACACTCAGGTCTAAGATGCTGAGTCCTTTTAAGATAGCTATGCAGCAACCTGACAGGACATAAAAGTAATTCTTCTGGGTCATTCCCAACCCAATCACCAGGGAGGGATCAAGAAGACTCGAATCTGTCATCGTGAACTTAGGGATTTTGCGTCTTAACTATGAATTCCGGGACAAATTCAAAAGCTACAGACCCCGACCCTCGTTTGTTTAACATCAAGAGATTCCATGAAGTTCACCAACTCTCTTTGACGAAGCCAAAGCCAGTAAGAAAACCGTTTTGAGGGTTAAATTTCTGTCTGATGAAAATCCATAAGGGTTTATATGGGCCACGAGTGAGACTGCTAAGCACCAGGGTCAAGTACCAATTAGGAGGCTTAACATCTCTCAAGGAAAAGGACTGCTCAAAACTTTTGAGAAGCATAGAGATTTTCCATGAAGAAGAAAGGTCTACATTTTTCATACACAGAACTAATCCTACAGCAGCTCTATAGCCCTTGATGGCTGACACAGAAAGACGTTTCTCCATACAGAAAAATGAAGTCCACTACTTGTTGAATAGTAGTTCCGACCGGAGAGAAACAGCGCTGATGACACCAATCACAGTAGATGGGCTCATTTTCCGTGGTTCACAGCTGTAGATGATCTTCTGAGATAACCAAACATATGTGTCGCTACTCTGCGAGAAAAGCTTCACGCTCGCAAGAGATACTGGATAGTCTCCGGGTATGGAGAGATAGGGATCCTACTGATCGGTGAAACCTCTTGATGTGTGGCTGGCAAAGGCAGTTGTGCTGGAGGGGGGGATCATCATCATCTTTGTCGGTGTATTGGTCAGCAATGCTATGAAACCAGGGTACCATTCTGCATGTGGCCACAAGGGAGCCACCAGTGTCATCCTGTGATTCTGATAATTCACCACTCTGTTGATTACTTTTTGGATTAGGTAAAAGGGGGGAAAGGTGTAAAGGTCCAGGTAGTCTCAAGGTGGTGTGGGGTAGTCTTCTGCTACGACCCAGGGACTGGAATGACCAAACTACTGCTCCCTTATTTTATTCTGTGGTAACATGTAACTGCCATGCACATTAGTGAGCTTACATCCCTTCACAACAAAAGCTTGTACACTTCCATCATCTGTTTTCCCAATTTATAACCTTCAATAAGCTGATATTGCAATTTCTTTAGAGTTAAGCTCTGCCCTCAGTTTTCTTTACCTATTCTAGTTTTCCTTGAAACTAGCCTTCAAAAAGGCATTACATGAAACCATTCACATTGTCACTCCCATTGGCCTTTCAAGTTAAATTTTCAAGAACACTCATTTGACTAGGTTTTAAGTACTACCAAATTTTAATGTTTGAAATTCGAATTACTGTGAAATATTCTGTAAGAAAGGTAACGTAAATGTGTAAAACAGTATTCAAAATCATAATAGTACTCTCTTCCATCAAGAAATATATTGCCATACACAATTTTCATCATCTCGTTTTGATTAATAATTCTAACTTTCACATTAAAGGAACCCTCTATATGCAGGCCTACAATTAGCTATTTCACGATTTAACTTCCCTCCCAAGCAGACAAATTGAAAATTAACTCCCAATGGAATTGTAGTGATTGAAATCTCACTACACATTTCAAATAATAACAATCTGTTGGAATCAAAGCATATTACCTCATTATTAAATTTACAGTAAATTCTACTATTTTACAAACTGGTAGGTTTTGCAGACATTCTTTACCATTCTTCAAGGTCTAAAAGCAGCCACATAGTTTAGTCAAAACCATATAATCAAAGTTTTGCATATACCAGTGTCAAAATTTTGTTAAATAACTCCTGTCCTGACATTTCTATGAAAAGTATTTCAAGTAAATGAAGACAATATTAATATTCTCTGCTCAAAATAAAGAACCTTGACATGCCTCACCAAGTGTGATACGGACACTTGGAAAATGCAGACAAAATTCTACTTAAAACTATAAGGAAAGAGAAAAGGAAAATAAAAGGTCAAGAATGTTTGTATTTTTTTTCCCTTTTGTTTTCTCCGACAGTGCTCTCTCAATCAGGCAACAAGTATCCCATTCAACAACAATGAATGGTTATAAATACTTGTAATCACACTGACTTCTATACAATATTTACAAGAATGTCAACATTTTATGCCCATTCAATCAAGACTTGAAAAACAAGAATATAGTTACCATACTGTACTTCAAAAATCACCTTCTTAAGGGAATATTCAAGAAAATAATGATAAACAGGCATTGTTGACAAAGGTACAAATATGTCTCGCATCACTGTGGTTACACTTTACAATAACCTTTTTACAAGGGCCCCATAGGAGCAAATTAAACAAAGCAAAACATTACTTGGTAAGAATACATTTCCATTAGTCTTCTAGACTAAAGAACAATAGGCAGACACACCTATATAATATATATATATTTATATATATTTTTATATTTATATAATGGAAAATGAAAGGAGATACATTTCGAGAACAGATGAACACGTCATTATGTAATTAGATTTGAAAGTTTACAGGAGAGTTCATGACACAGATTACATAAGCGTATATTCTGCTGTGTTCTCCTGGAGGATCAAAGCACAGCATATTTAGAGGAATTTTCTTCTCCATGCCTGTAATTGTACGTAAATCTTAGAAACTTCAATCATCCTCTTTCTTCGGAGCACTTGGTTCAAAATTAATTAGAAATGGATATATATCGAAACATATAGCCATTCTGCCACAAAGCAGCTTATCTTTACCAAACAATTAGCTAAGCAGAGACCATATACTAAATACTTTTTTTTTTTTACTGTATTTTTTTTCTTCGTGGACCTAGAAAAGAAAGTAAAAAACTTATGATTTGTTTAACATACAGTATCTGAAAATCTAAAAATATCTTTAAGAATTCTGTCCAGATTGAAACCAAATCTATACTGCTGTTTTTATTTTAAATTATGAACAACCTTATCAAACTTTCTTTATAATCATTCAGTAACACTTTCAACTAAAAGTGTTATCAATAATTGTTCTAATAATAATGAAAGTAATCACTATATATCATCACAGTGTTAAACAATCTGACAGAATTACACAAGGTAAGGAGACCTCTAACTAAAATCTACCAACTAATTAAAAATAAATAAATAAAAAAAAGGTACACATCCCAAAAATTACACCTATCTATAACCTTCCTTTCATCCTCATTCACTTCTGTTCTTTAATAAACAATGCTACTATTATTTGTATTCAGTAGTTTTTAAAAAAGTGATAAACAGTAAAACACAACGTAAAGGGCTAGACTTCTATCTTTATGAAAATAAAAAATAAAATAGGTGGGTGGGGTATGTGCAGGGACCAAGCTTGGATTGTGTTTTAAAGAAAAGCTTGACTTTTTTTTTTGTCTGTGCTGGTAGAAGCAAATAGGAAGGCAAGGAATTTAGCATTCTTTTCTAAATACCGAGCACAGTAGTCTTTTACAAAAATTTTTCAACTAACAAACCAAGGGATGAGAACCTTTATTAGCAACATGGCATAGCCTTTCTTACTAAATACAGATAGATAAACTCTGACATAATTTATTCTGCATTCAACATTATACTATATTCTCTTTTCTGCTAGCACTACATTTCAAGCCCCTCATACTGAACTACTAATGACTAATCTCAAATCATCAAACAAAAAATTTCACTAAACGTAACGCTACCGTGCAGTTCCCTTCCATCTTGTAATTCAAAACTTCTTCCTGATCATAGACACAAAGTCTGTGGTACTGTGTGACAATAACTCTAATAATAATAATATTTAATTCCTATTGAAACGAAATGAAAAAAAAAAAAAAATTGGTTACTCTCCAATTACAGTGAAATGAATGAGACTTCAAGACTTTTCCAATTACATGAAGTTCCATAACTGAGAAAATACATCCATCCCTGAAAGATTTGCATGTGCAAGTTAAAATCTGCATTCCTGTGTGATATCTTTTTTACAAATTAACAAAATTATCAATCTGACTCATAATAACGGGACAATATAATCCATTTCCCCATAAATTCCTAATGCAGGGCTTATACAATTGTACCAGTAACTTGTGTAAACAAATCTTGGGATTTTAAATTAGAAAGACAACATCCTATTTCTTTTCAATTTCTATTTAGAGCCTTGTCAGAGTTATGCCAATATCAGTTGCGGTGAATTTGCAGCACACACTGACCAGTAGCATCTTTTAATCCTGATATCGTCCATTTTGGTTCTGCTGTATCATCATAATTGCCTTCATCCTCTGGTGCTGAATCTGTTACTTCACTCATTGGAGAACTGCGTCCACTCTGTGGAATTTTGGGATACTTAGTTAAGTAGGCTTAACAAAATTTTCTTTAAACTTTACATTAACATTAAAAAATACTAATTGTAATGTATCAGTAATTACAAAGACTTTAAAGGTTGGGCATTTTCTAAAGTGATCTACCTAAGCTGTTGATCAGTTCATGTATGCATGAATCCTTAGACCATAACCCTTTGAAATTCTTACCTCATCAATGTTATTTGGTTCACGATTGGAGGGATCAGGGAAAGTGCTAACAGGGACACTATCACAGTCTTCTGCTTTCCTTAACAATGTTAAATATTCTGCCTCAGACAATGGGAAGACACGTTTTTCATATGGCTCTATACCCTGTGAAGAGAATGAGTCAAGGTTTAAGTAATCCATCATACGAACTTATTTAGTACATGTATTACTATTCATATACTTTAAGTACACTACAACATTAACACAGTACAGTAATTATAAGTTAATGGGAGTAGTCCAATACACTAAGACTTAGTGTTACACACAAAAGAAGTCAAACAGAGAACTTATTTGACAGCAAAATAGACAAACTTTTTCCCCCTCCTATCAGTAGAGAGCTTCTAAGTTCCCTCCCTCAGAACCTCTCGAGCAAATATTACATGATTCTTTTTTATCCAAGAACGTCACTTCACCCAAGGTCTCTTATTCGCCCTTGTTACCAACATGATACTATGATACTAACATGTTGCTACCAAATCACCTACAGCTTTAAACAGATTGGGATCACTGTATAGTTACTTCCAATTATTATACAGAGTACTCTTTTTTCTCCCCCCTCCACCCTTCATCTAATCCCTTCAGTCTTTAAACAACTACACATCCTTGAGAAGTTTTACTCTAATTTTCATACCTTTTCTTTAAAAACTAATTTTCCAAGTCATTCCTTGAGTCAAGTAATGACTAGGTATGGTCCAGTTAACTATTATATAAGAGCTTAACACTCACACTAAAAAAAAAAACTCATTTGAATAATTACCAAATGCAAATGTTGATCTTTACTGGGTTTTCATAGAGCAGATTTTATCCTTTTTCAGTCTTCTATTGTTCATTATTAACATTTTAACAATTTGCAATTGCTAACTTCTAATATTGTGACATACACCAAAATGTCTTCACTAATCAGTTTTAAACTTCTATGTTCAGAAAGCACACTATACTTTAACACTTTTTTTTTTTTTTTTGCTTTAACATCACAGTAAAACAGATGTTAGCCTTGCATCAACAATCCATAATTCTGATATATAATTACCAAAACACTCATAATCATTATCATTATTACGGCTCGTTAAAAAAAGGGGGAGACCAATCTTAGTAATAAATTCACATCTTTGATAAATACCTCTGTTCTGCATCCAGCTCTAGAAATTTGAGCAGTTACATTTTCCAAACTTATACCAATACTTCAGCTGAACACTCCAGCAGCAACACAGTTAGTTGTGAGTATCTCTATGACCTTTAATAATAATTACTGTACAGATTTCTTATAGCTTAAACTAATCCAAACACAGACAAGTTATCATTCAATGCTTCTACAGCTAATACTCCACCTCGAAAATAAAGTTATTCAAAAGTCACTCAAGGTTCATAGGAACAAAAACATTTTCAATTATTTCAACTCAAGTCTTGAGGTTTTGGCTTGTAATGAATAGTTTACATTTAGATACTGTGATTCAATTTCCTTATATATTCCAGTGCTGACACCAAATTATCATTCTTAATAGGTTAACTGACTAGAGTTAACATTTTAAATCCCAAAGATTGGCCAATGGGTTTGTTCTTAGTGAAGGTACATGAACTTTTAATATATAAACTAAAATGTTAAAGACAGACAATTTCTTTCAAGGATCTGTTTCTGACGCTTGATTTACACTGCTGGCTGGAATGTATTTCTGAAACTTGACATTATGTCAATGGCTGAAAGTTGGATAGTCATTCAAGATATGTTTGATTGAAAGTGTTGTACTACATTTTCTCTGCATTCACAGACTGGGTTGTGTTCATTATCAAATACTAATTGGTTACATGAGTGTGATCAACTAAAAAACGGGATAATATTTCATAGCATTCTTTTTTAAATGTTTTACAAGACTACATTCTCTGTAAATTGAACATACCGCCATTCCTCCCTCAAGTTCTGTCCTCCCTTTGCTCTGATCCTTTAGATGACTAATCATCTTCCTCAATAGTGTCAGCGGACATTGTTGGTTGAAAAATCTAACCTCTGACCACAGTAAATTGTCTTACTGTGATCTCAGCAATTATAAGCACCTCATTGTAACCATAGCAATTATACGCAGGATCCTGGATATCCCTGCCACCGCATGTGAGCATCCTTTCTAACCTTCAAAATCTGCCACCTTCATGGAGAAAACACTACTGGGTGGAATTTGACTAGCCATGAGATGGCTCAAAGACTGAACCATTTGCCAGCATGGAAAGGGATCCACAACACGACATTTATATACAGAGCTAAAGAAAACACATGATCTCTGATGTGTTGCTCATTCATGGCTGAAGTGCCCTTCAAACCAGTCCAAGCTGTCACTGGTGAAGTCCTCATAATTGACACAAGCACCCTATCTGATGGGTCCTTTAAGAAAAATAAAAAAATAAATAAAACTCAAGGACATTTGTCCCAGAAGCTTTCACTTCATGTCTGAGCATTCTTTTCTGTTTTTTTAACCTTGGCATACCTAAACCAATGCTTGTTTCTAGGTTTATGTGAAGGTGGAAAAATATTAACAAAATTATAAAAAGAACTGTTCATAATCGTCACTCATTACACACCAACAACTACATACACAATACAGCCACCAACATGTATGCATTTATGGATAAAGGAATATACCTCAAAAACATCACAGGGGTTGAGAAACATTGGCAGTACTAACACACAAAGGTCTCAACAATAGAAAAATCATGAATAACAACAAAGCCAAACTTTGATGAAACTGCAATTTAACCATACACAATGGAAAACACACAAATTCCAATGCTGACAAGATGAGAAAAGACTACATTCTGTGAGGAACAGAGCTGAAAAACCACATTAGAAGAATTAACAGGATAATTGGATAAGCAAACAAGGCTAAAAGAGAGTTTAGTCTAAGAGAAGATTCCTCCTAGTTATTAAAAATTTTATTAAAGTACAAGAGATTTGTTTATCATATGAAAATAAAGGCACACAAAAAAAGCACCACATTCCTGTATATGTAACCATTTTTGTGGAATGATTTGTTACCTGGACATGTTTGTCCAGTACTACACCGATTCCTCATCTTTACTTACATAATTCTATATCTATACTGTGACCTTCATTATTAGATACACAAATATCTAATGCACAGGAAATGAGTTATATTCCTACTGTCCTATGTTGCAAAAACTCAATTACTACATCAAAAGTGCAACAACATTACCTCAAGTTTTTCAATGAATCCATCCTCCAAAGAAGAGAAGCCACGTGAACGACTGCCACTGCTGTAAGTTCTGGTTCGCCGTGTCCCCGGCAACATGGACAGCGAAGAAGACAGAGAAGCTGTTGAAAGTGTGGCACTAGATGTCACTGAAGTTGAACCCGTTGTGGGTAGAGGGTTACTGTCACTGCTTAATCCAACTTGAGGATAATGGACGAGAAGAGTGGATGGCTGATTTAGTGAACCAGACTGGCTGTCTTCTTGCAATGAACTATTTGAGGGTTGAGGCAACACTGTTGAGGGTATTCCAGAATTAGGGATAGAAGTAATTAAAGTAGAAGAATTAGTATTTGTTATAGTGGGTAATGAAGACGACTGATTGGAATCCTCGGATGGTGCTAAAGGAGTGGTTGGAGGCGTAGCTAAAGGTGATATAGTGTCACTTGCTGGATCCGGCGGTCTTGGAGATAATGGATGGTCTGAGAAGAGAAATAATCAGCATTTAATATTCACTAAATTCTTTAGTTTACAAACAAACAAAAAAGATACAAACTTTGTAAGAAAAATTGAACGTTCAAATTCAGTTAATTTTGTACAAGCAGTGTCTTCAAATGTACAAAACCTTACTAACAAAACTCTCAACTATTCAAATACAGAAAGAAATTAAATGAATTAACAGAAAAGATTAAAAGACAAATAACAAAGGGGAGATATTTACCACTATGAGAGATAGAGAAATTATAAAAAGGAACAATGGTTTGACTAACTTTAAAACGAAATTAGAGACCTGAGCACCCTGATCATCTTAGTAAAAATCAACTATTAAAACAGTTGAGAAACAAAGCATGAATAATGAATTACAGGAACTTGAGACTTTATTAAAGAAAACATCTTAAAAAAAAAATTCTTTGAGAGGTGGACAGATGCTGTCTTGAACAAATGAGTATGACAAAAAATTTTACTTTTTTAATCATAAATAAAAGTAGCAACCACAATTACTATATTCCAACTGCGTTGAGTGTAATACTTCATGCTATAAACAAATAGTCTGATGTGAACACTTTCTAACACTTGGATTAGTATGCTATTTGACTTATACAAAACAATCAACTTACCTGGAGTGTTTGTTCCTGAGGAATCAGTTAAGTGCGTGAGCGGGTAGACCTTGAGGTTACTTGCATGTGGAGGTATTGTAGGAACTTCTTACGCTCCATCTCTTCACTGCGACCATGCCGGGCAGCAATTGCTTCTTCACTGATGTCCTCTTCAAACTATCAATGAATAAATTAAGATAGGTTTAACCTACCTCATAAAATCTACTGAATATAACAAATATTGAACTCCATTGTAATAAAATTAAAAATAACCACATGGAGAGTATGGGTACAAAGCTTTCAATCCACCTTTCTTCAGCTTATGGTGCAATGCACTTCTTACCATTTACTGTTCTCCTAAATTTTTTTAAAAACTTATGGTACAAAGTAATACTTAGAACAAAACCAAACCTGTACAGACCAGGAGATAACACAAATTCAGGAATGCATTTGCACTTAAGAAATACCAAGTCATATGTGGCAACAGTTAATCCTTCATGTGGCACATGGGGTAGGTAAAGAAGCTTAAGTCACCTTCAATCTTCTAACAGTTTTCTCCCCAATTCTATGAAGTACAGAACTGCTCATGAGTAATTTTTTCTGATAGAATGGAAGATTAATTTTCCCAATACAAAAATGTAAACATACTATCTGGTTTACATATATTTATATTCACTGGGTACATAAATAGGAAATATATTGGTAAAGGGAAATTAATATAAAATTTTCAGTGCACTGTATATACCATCAGTTCTGACTAATTAGTAATACATACTGCACATACATATAAAAATATGGTGACTTTCAGTAGGAATCAGAATTTGCTGAAACCATCTTGCTATGAGATACAACTATTGTTTAACTTAACCTGGCACAATTAGGTGAAAACATACAGGAAAGTTATATGAGACACTCAGTATCCATTTAACACCTGTAATGAACAGCTATAGGTCAAGATGACCCTTTTTTTTTTTTTTTTTTTTTCATAAACATTATTTTAATAAAAGAAAGGCCATATCTACAAAAATTGAACTTATATCTAGACATATGTAGAAAGGCCATATCTACAAAAATTGAACTTAAATCTAGACATATGTAGTATGCAGGCAAATAGGAAAATGCAACAAAAAAGTACACAATGAGCAGAGACAGAAACAAGCTGGCATATAACATTATGGGTCTGCACAAGTTATAGAGCAAAGCAATAAAAATCTAATTATGAATATACCTAGACTCCGACTTTATGACCAAAAAGAGGGGTTCAGCTTTTACGAAGACCTAAATTTCCCAACTACATGCAATCAAAATTATGTTGACAGCTTGTTAAAATAACAATAGAATAGTAGTGAAGTAAAAGCATGGGTAATGATTTACTTATATAGATTAACTGCTTTACCTAACAATCTACAAAAATTTATTTGTTCTGTTTTAATAAACATGCCAGTATTATCATGAAACAAACTCTGGAAATTATATATATAAACATATAATCAAGAGTAATTTGCCTATAACCAATAATGTTCTGAATAACTTCAGGAAAATTGTGACAACTCAAGTTCATTCAACACCATATTGCAGTTCAATGAAAATCAATTTACTTCAATTCATTTCAAGAAATTAAAACCAATCTCCCTGCAATTCTAGGATATTAGACCTGAATCAAACTAATTACAGTGAATTAGTAATCAGGATCCTAAAGATTATCACATTCACATGAAAAATCAGTAATACCTACTAAGCAATAGGCCTACAAGTTACGTCGTCTTTAATAATAATAATAATAATAATAATAATAATAATAATAAAGTATATTTAGGGATAATTTGTGGATACTGCAACTTGTCCACAGCTCTCACAAATTGTAACTACTTTTTCTGTCAGGAGGGATGTTCTTGGTACACTGTCTTCTGTGGTTATTGTACTCTCAACTATATGAACACAAGGTCATTCACAGACTGAAGTGACATATGTTTGTGTGACCACTGAAAGGCTCAAGTCCTGCAGAAGTGACATTAGTGGTTGGAGTACTGTATTACACCAGTTACTCTCTCGCTGCCTTTCCAATAAAAAAAAATGGCACAACTTGTTTAGTACATGTCTTTTTTTCCATAAGATAGTACTGCACAATACTTTGTCTCCTTAAGGCAGAACACACAACGAGAGTGCTCCATGAGGGAAGTGGTAAAACCTTCCACAATTCCTTATAGTTCATGCTGACTTGACCAAATCACTCCCAACACTATCACACATCAAAAGACATGTGATTTATTGGAAATTTATAGCTCCATTCAACACAGTAGGAGGGGGAAATTACAATGATTAAGTTTATCCTCATACATACCTGTTGCAAGTTAGATGCCTTTATTCATGTAGACAGTATTGAAGTTTCTTTGCAACATCCCTCTGGACCCCAAATGCATTGCTTTTTGCTTTTGACCTACCATCTGTCGCCCTATTCATACCTATATAACAAATTTCTCAGTGTATTCATTCCAACCAATATCAAGAAACTCTTCAGGTAAGCCATAAGTCTATAAATGGGATTCTGTGATGTTTTCAAAGTACTTTAATATTAAAGATAAATAATGGACCTTTCTAAACTTCATAAATGGCAAACATTGACTTAATGTGTGCCAAATCCAAGAGGGCAAGAGGTAGGTTAACTGGAGAGCAAAGACCAAATTGAAGTGATGCTGCAACAACAACCAGCAATCCACAGTACCACTTACATAAGTGATTTTTCAATCTTGGTATCATACTCTTCTTAATCAACATTTGCTTGTAATGCTGTTCATAAAACCATGTCCTTATTACTCTTTTAAACTTGGAGAAACACTATAAGCAAACTATTTGGCAAAATAATCTGCATCTTAAAGAAAAAAGATGTTTCTAAGGTACAAAAGTTTAATGTTAATGCTTGAACTATAAAATGTGAAGGGATCTCCCCAATTCTAAAAATAAATGTAAAGGGATCTCCCCAATTCTAAAAATAATCATATTTAGATCTCTCTCTCAAACCTCAATTTTTTCTTGCATAGTGTTATCCAATTATGTAAACTTCAAAATATATTTTAAAACCTTCACATTTTAATCCATGACAAAATATGAAAAACAAATTATTCTATACCCAAAGGCAATTACTCTAAAACTCTGAAACTCTCTTAAAAATTCTTTTTAAAATCTGAAATTAACTTACCCTTAACTCACTGTACTCACCAAAGATTATGGTTCCTGCTCAAGATACTGGGAAACAATTTGGAAACTGGTACGTCTTTCCAGTACCAGGTTTACAAAGCCTTCACCTGTTTTACCTTGATTTGCTTCTCATCAAAACTTGCCTAACGCAGTTTAGTTGTACCATGCATTCACATTTTACCTACTGATGGTGTCACTTCCAGTAGAAATGAAATGCATGTCTACAACATACGACAATTTAGGCTCATGAGAATCAAAGGCACCTAACATGCTTTTAAGCATGGCTCTCCTCTTCCCTTCACTCATGCCAGCCAACATCATGAGAGAAGAAACTTAAAATGATACTCCTCTTCACTCATGCTAACCAAGATCACGGGTGAAGGAATTTCTGACTCTTGAAGAACGTTTCTCTCTTGTCAAACGGTGATAACAGGATACCTTTATTGGCCTGTAGTACTGTTCAATACTTACCAAACCGAAAAACAATCTTCTTTGGAAGTAAAAGTTGTTGAAAATTGGCCTCTACATCCCAGATGACAAACTCCCACATTTCACATTTAGCCATCAAACACACCATTCAACTATATCTTCTCCTCTTTCGTCGCCAAACGTCAACACAGGGGGAGTCACTTCGAGTATCCTAGAAAATATAAATAGTAGGCCCATGACAAGACCATGAAGTCCTGAGCACCAGCTTCAAAACTGGAGCATTTGTATTTGATGGCGAAGAAGACTTGGACTTCCAGCAGTCTTCCGATCGCTGATTAGTTCTTGCAGCAGTGATTCCTAAACAAGCTCAGAAACAAGTACTTTGGAGTATAAACTAACTGACGCTGCAGTGCATTTAATGTGGTTGAATAAGTACGGAACTTTTATCAATTAAATCAAACCTGCGACTACTTAATTATTTTTCAAAGATAGTGAATATGTAAGAGTAAAAATATTGAGTGAGAAAATAATATAGCAACGCACATGCACTATAACATATGCCCATATAAAAAAAATTGTGCATATACATTACTCATTGCAAAACTATGTCCTGTATGTAAAATGCACCATGTATATATATATTGTACTTGTACAGTATTGTATATACATGCATGTACAGAAACATTACAAGTATGTTTACAAACCTAACGCATTTCTAAATTATGATGTCCAATTTCATGTAAAATCAAACACCATATTTTCCAGTTGTCAAAAGCCACACCTAAATCTTTTGGATTCTTAACCAGACCTCCATGAGAGAGGGTAAGCAAGCATTAAAAAAACTGGCTTAAAACAAACACTAGAAAAGGTACCCAACCCTCAAAATGAACTGCTAGAGTATACATCATACAATATTTCCAAATATTTTACAAACCAGAAAACTATATGAACATTAAGTTGCGATGAAAACCCAGCAAAACACATTATTTCATTACAGGGTCTTGAAATTTAACTAAAAGACCTAGAATTACTAGTATGTTGCAGGTTATTAAAGCCTGGAAGTTTCAAGTTAGCAATTTATCTTTTTCCTTTCAAGAACTGCACTCATGAATCTGCCTCTACTGTTGGCCAAAACCTTGGATTTTCTTATTACACAAAACGTTATACAGCAGTCCAGGTACGAGGAACTTGATCCTGTGCAGTCTTCATCAAACGGCCACGTTAAACCGGTTACCAGTTCTTATACTTAATATTATGACAACTAACAGCATCATTTTAATGCATAATCTTACGCAACAATCCAGTCTTTTATTTTTACATTATTCATTTAAGGAATGTCATGTATGTCATTTACATGAATTAACTTGATAAAAAAACTTTGTAAATTACAAGATCAGATCAAAAAAGATGTCAATTCAGACTAGTACTGTGTAAATAAGTTTCAACTTAACTGCCTGGTTAAACCACTGAAGTTAACTATGATAATCTACCCTGAACAGAGTCAACAATACTTTAGGTTATGCCATCAACATAAAAATACAACATTACTTCGCATTTTTAGAGGGCTCACAATCTACCCCTGTTGCTTCCTTTTTGTTACTGGCTAGATCATAACGCACAGAACCACATAATACAAAACCTGTGGGATAAAGGTGCACCACTGCGTATAAATGAAACCACTCTAATCTTGTAGACGGTTTCTCATTTTTTTTTAGGATCAAATAAATCAATGCCGAAAGTTCACTATCTATTCAACAATGCTACAGGATTTCAGAGAATATGTCTGAAATGATCATGATAGATACACTTTCAAGTTTACCAACACAGACCATGTCCATCAACACTTCAGCACATGGAATCTAATGGGAACATTTGCTAGAACTATGGCACTGTGCAATGAACTCAATTCATGAATATTTTTTTACTAGTTTTTCCATTGCAAACCTTTCATTATTACTATTATTATTATTATTATTATTATTATTATCATTATTAATATTGTTGCTATTATTAATGCAGTTTACATCAACCAACCTTTTAAAATACATACCTCTCATAGCACTGGCCATTAATCCAAATCAGGCAATGAAATAAACTTTCCCCTCTATGCTAGGATTCCAACCCAAGTTAGGAGGAGCGGTGCTGCTTTGTGGCATACTGGTGTTCCTCCTAATGTTTCAAATACTGTACTTAAGTGAAGGGAGTTTTTCCTCTCATTTCATTTCTGAGTTTGGATCCAAGGTTTTCAGCAGAAAATGTTCCCAAATATACAGGTAGTGTATTAGAAAATAAGAGTAAAATTTACAAATTTCAGCACTCTATATTTTTTTGATAGCATATTATTTACTGTTGTGATCATATTTAGTATATTGTTCATTTCAAAACTCGTATTCAACCTTAGTAATACTAGTTTGATAGTATTATTATTAGATAATAAAAACTATTATATAATAAGAGATAATACTACTATAATTAGATTTTATCCATGGTCAAGCCCCTCAAATCATATAAGCTTATATTTAAAATTTCATGGTTAGCATTAAGATGCACAGATCAGTACAAGTTACTTCTACCAATTTCCAGTTGCTTAATTGATAAACTTAAACTGGGATGCTGTTGGAAGTGAAAATGTGGTGACTAACACATCACAAGGGGTTCCCAACCAGCTAGACGAGCATAGTGTAAACTGGCATTAACTCTTACTGTGTATGTATAATTTCATGTGTCTTGTTTTAGCAGCATATTAGTAAGAAACATTTTTACAAATTATCTGAAAAATATTTGGTATCTACAGAGCTAACGAACAGTTCCAACCCATTTTATTTGCCACGGTCATTCAGGAGAGATGACCAAACTGTCATTGTTTATACTGGGCATTCTGTTAATCTAGATCACAAGAATGCCCAAAGTAGACTTTAGTGGTGCCAAATCTCTCTCACATCAACACTTGGTCCAGGTGGAACTGGAGGGGACTGTAAGTTGTGGGACTTGACCCTCACAGGTCACGCTAAAAATACATTAACAAAACCGAAGGCTGGCAAGCTTTAAGGTTATCCAATTAAAAAAAAATCAATGGAAAGAGGAAGCTACGCAAATGAACATGGTATAAGGAAAAAATTATAAAAAAATCTTCTCTACCTTCTAAGTAAAGTTGAAAGTAAATGCAGTATTTCCAACCCTGCCTGGGGCCTCAGCCATGAGTTTTTATGAATTTTGTAGTTATATATGTCTTACTTTTTTTGTACATGATATTGCAAAATTACAATTACAGCTAAAATTATATCATACCTCATAAGAAATAACAACGGCAACATTCCGAGTACATTTAGGGACAAATATATTGGAGTTGTACTGGGACCCAGAGATGCAGCACCTTCGCCAATGAAATCTTGTGGGTCACTCTTATTCCTCATGTCACTGAGCACAGGTGTGATTGTTGCCATAAGAGTTGCGATACAGTTATTTATGGCCAATTCAAGTGATTTGAACATTTTCCTGCACAGTGTGAAATGATTGTTACACGAGGATACCTGGATCGAATCCAATATCTATTATTATTCCTCAAATGATCACATCCAGACGCAAAAGGGGTTAATGTGCTATTCATGAATTTCAGAGTAAGGAATTCAGCAATAACCACAATATGGGTCACTGGTTAAATTAGTAGAGCCAAACAGCTATGGCACAAGGATAAAAGCTGTTCATCACTCTCACCTTTACAACTTCTTCCAAGTATTTGGGGATGTTTAAGACCTCACCAACTTTCTTCTTTTAAACCAAGGAAAATATCCCGGATTGTAGCCACAGCACTATATGCTACCCTAAGTAACAGTGACTGAAATCTACAAAGCTTTGAAAACCCATCACTTATCCAAAACTTTAAAACTATCTTTTCTCAAGAGATAAAACATATACCACTTCCAATCCATACCTACATCACTCCTTGTAATCTGATGTAACATATTAGTACTTACCTGACACCATGTCCAAGAGAGAAAATATAATACACATATTGAAGCACATTCATTGTTTCCCTGTAACATAAGTCACCAAAAACGGAAACTTAAAACTCCCACAAAAGTTATATGAAATTCTTCTTGTATATGTTTGTCTTCAAATATGTTATACCAGAATACCTTAGTTTTACCAGACCACTGAGCTAATTAACAATTCTCCTAGGGCTGGCCCGAAGGATTAGGCTTATTTTAAGTGGCTAAGAACCAATTGGTTACTTAGCAACAGGACCTACAGCTTACTCTGGAATCCGAACCACATTATACTAGAATTGAATTTCTATCACCAGAAATAAATTCCTCTAACTCTTCATCAGCCGGCCGGGAATTGAACTGCCCAGCGAGGGCCAGGAGAGTACCAACTCACCAAACGAAAAGAGAGAGAGAGAGAGAGAGAGAGAGAGAGAGAGAGAGAGAGAGAGAGAGAGAGAGAGAGAGAGAGAGAGAGAGAGAGAGAACATCTACTAAGTGCATAGGAAATGACTTTGATTTAAAAATTGAAAATGTCTGTCAGGGATGATGATGATGATGGTGATGATTAAGGCTACCAACATGGTAGGTTAAACTTAATTAATATCCACTAACTAATTAAATGTGTGATTCACGCTAGTAATTTGCAGTAATACAAACTTTTAAAATGGAAGTTGTTTGCATATTAGATTTATTTTTTGCCCTCCAGGTACACATTCAAGAAATATAATTTCAAATTAGGTTATGCCAAAACCAGCTTGTGCAGGAATTGAAAGGAGTCACAGATGTGATAAGGAACTAACTGGTAATCTACTCCACCTTAGTTAGTGTGGCTGACTTAAAAATCTTTCATTTTGAAAATATTACAAATTAAAGGATTAACAAACCTTTGGGTGTTAAAACTGGTAATCTATTCACCACTGTAATCACAAGTCAGTATTTCAAAATGAAAGATTTTAAGTCAGCCAAACTTCTTTAGGTAGAGACTGCCAATTAGTACCTTTACTGCTTCTGTAACTCCCTTCAAAGTCCAGCACAAACTAATTTGAAATATTCCTTGTATGTGTACCTGGTGGGGCAACAAAAATGCCATGTACAAACCATGAGGTACACAAAAATACAACCTCCAACACGGATCACACAATTTCACTTACTTCTGCCATAAGTTGTACTGTAAGTAGCTCTGCAGTATACGCTGTAGCATGCTCAGGTGATGAGAATGGAATGTTCCTATTACTAGATACAACATATCAAACCTAATTGGTTATGTAATGCAAACTAGTTTGATAATATGGTACAGTAGGCCATATGTATATATTTGTAGTTGACAAATCTTTAAATGCTTTGAGTACTCACAATTTAAGCTATTATCCATGGTAGACTTAATTATTAATTATAAGGTTAGCTAGAGAAGTCGTGTCTTTGGAGTTATGGTTTGCAACCTTTTCACCCTAACTAAAAATAATATAAATTTTCGCTGCCTAATAATGCTTTTTTTTTTACAGCAAAATTATGTACGATAGGATTAATTCTAAACATATCACAGAAATATAATTTTTAGCAACTCTCGGAGTGCCATATAAACCAAAGAATTATAATAAAAATATCTTTGCACAATTTTAATTTTCACTTTAAAATCATACAAAGACGATAAAAATATGGAAATAATTGGATTCCTGCCTTGTAGATATCAAAGAAGATGAAAAGATGATTCAAGAAACCACAGCTGTAATGACTAAGACAAGTTCACAGAGATTCCCATTATTGATTATAAATAATCTCTTAAACCAATTATCATCAATAAAATGGCAGAATATATGGAACATTGAACATGAGCCTAACAAATCATAAAGGCTCAAGTCAAATGTTGGAATATGGAATTCATAATAAAAAATGACAAGACACACATGTTAATCTGACACAACTTAAAAAACTGGTCACTCTTTTAACTCTTGGATATTTGATGAATAGCCCATGATATGTTTCCCTTATGTAGTCAAGCAATTAAAACATTTTTTGTGTGAATGTACAAATTATAATCAACATTGAATGTCAAGTTTTAGATACAAATCAGAAGAATTTTGCAGAATTGCTTTCATTTTCAATTAACCAGATAATAAAATCTTTTGAGCTATAACCTAATAAAGTCTAAAATTATCATTTAATGACAAATCATTCAAACAGCTTGGTGAAAGCTAAACAAATAGGCACAGTGATCTAGTTAAACTACTTCAATAATAATAATAATAATAATAATAATAATAATAATAATAATAATAATTTCCTGTTAATGATTCAGAATACTGTTATTTTAAATACCTTTATCAACATTTTGCAATGTGCTCCCCAAAACGGTCAATTAAAAAAAATTTTATTTTTTTTACTTTGAAGATTGATTTGGGCACATCATTTAACAATCAAGTATTCTAACATAGTCAGTCTTTGCATAACTGAATACTTGCTATTCTTTGAATTTAGGCCCTAAAACTATAGCTCAAAGGACTAGCCCTTCTTACTTACAAGTTTGAGTAGATTTTAGCTATGTTACAAGCTGATAAAAATTATATAACTTTACAATCTGGAAATGTTGAAGACTGACAAAATTTATTCAAAAGATGTTCATCCAATACGTGTCATTTGCTTTCAATTAAAATACGAACAGAAAATATTTTATTGTTAATACTGTACTGCATCTACAAACAGGAACTGGGACATGAACGGCGGACTACAAAAAATGTGCGTCAAGAGGATGTGCCAACTTCTCAGACAGGATAACATAATTAATTCATATAATGGCGACTCCCACAAACCAACAGCAGATTTAATCTGATTTAATAAGTACTGTTCAATTATCCCACATTTCTTGCTACCTATCCATTACAAGGGACTGAAGTGATGATGTACAACCAATTACGGGAATTTCTAGGTTTAATCTTTTCATACTATGTGAATACTTAGGTTCTGTATTTGCACCTTCATTCTATAAGCAGGTGTCCAGCATAGTTCATGACTGTTTCAAGTAAGTAAGGAAAACACATTTGATCTGTTGTACAAGGGAACTTTTGGGAAAATAAATTTTAATTACTTCTATGGCATGTCTGTAAAATCACTAGAAATTATAACATTTTGAGAAGATGCACTCTTTATAGCCTCGCCAGCAAAATGGAAGATATTTCTGCTGTGACATATGTAGCCAGTATCAGATAATAAGCATCTTTTTCCTGTCTGTAGATATTAGAAAAACATCCCACCCAGTGGAAGATTTGAAGCTTTCCTTGTACAGTAATTACAGTGAAATGTTTCAATCTTTGCTACTGATGCTCTGGTGTGCATGGGTAATTTGTTTGATAGGAAATAAATCGTTTAAGTTCTATGTATCATCTGCGGAGGAAGAATTTCTCCCCAAACAGGAAAAACAGTCACCTATCTACAACTTTATAGTACTTTATTGTCAACTGGTTTAATCACAAAATTAAGTAAAAGCTAAATTCTCATTGGGCTACAGCAACAAATAAGGAGATGGGCACAACATCTCAAATTTGTACCGATTTCCCTGGACGACTTAGAAGACCCAATACATATTCTGAGCCCTTCATTTCAATTGGATCTGAAAGATCCAGTACATATTCTGAGCCCTAATTTCCACTGGATATAAAGTTCATAAAACTAATCTTTAGGGATCCATAAAATCTGACTACCAAACATCCAGCACCTATTATAAGTATAACCTTTACCTCACCTTGTAGAACAAAACTAATGTGACCTGTCATTACCTTTTTTTTTATTCAATATCTATCCAATTAAGATGTAGGAGTCAAAGATTAACCTTTGGAATTTTGGTCTGGCATCTTCTTCCATGTGATATCTACACGAAACTATGGGTTTTACATTTATACAAAGAACTGATGAAGATCAGGTATATATTTCCATTACCATAGAGCAGGAGCATGATTAGCATACTCATAACTTGGAGGCTGTAAAGAGAAGAGAGAGAGAGAGAGAGAGAGAGAGAGAGAGAGAGAGAGAGAGAGAGAGAGAGAGAGAGAGAGAGAGAGAGAGAGAGAGAGAGAATCTTAGTTAATGAAGCATGATATATCCAGGAACTTGTGTAAATTGTTTTTAGATAAGTAAACTAGAAGAGAGAGTATCTTAGTTAATGAAGCATGATATATCCACGAACTTGTGTAAATTGTTTTTAGATAAGTAAACTAGAAGATTAGTGACAGCTGGAAAAGAGAGAAATTTGTCACTTGAAAGCTGGGGTCCTAGTAACAAACCACAAGCAATCTCAGTTGGATTGTAGTATAATACAAGTCGTGATAGACATATCACTGAAAAGCAAGGTTTCTGCTTTTAACCCTTAATGGACGGGCATCATTATATGATGATCTATAAAAGGTTTTGAGGCATGGAAGGGCTAACTCATGTGAGCACTGATATTCCGTGCCATACAATTTGGAAGAATTTAGCAGGAGAGATGTCCATAGCACTTCAATGGTCCTTAAATGACTTACGGCAACCGTAACAGCTCAGCACAGTTAGTTACTTAGTTATAAATGATTTGTTTAAGCAGACCTCTGAACACTTTTAGGGTTCTTCTCCGGCTGGAGTGCTCAGCACAGGACAGAGGGGGATCAGTGTGCCCTGAAACTTGATGGGGTAATGTATTGCCCCTCTCTATCCCAGGCCTTTTTTTTTTTTTTAGTAATTGCTCATAAATATACCCAGGAATTGCTGTTGGTTTTAGTTCTTATCTTTTATGATAGTATGTCAGCTATAGTTGTAATTTTACAAAGAAAAGTGCAAAGAAATATTACAAAAAAAACATGTGTACCTCACAAAAAGTTACTGCATCTCCACATCTCAGTAAATCTCTCAAATATTTTACAACAAAAATAATCAGAATTTGTTACTGATTTTAGTTCTTATCTGTTATGATACTGTTTGAGCTGTAATTATAATTTTACAACAATAAAATAAAATAATTAGAAAAAACATGTATAACTTGGTAAAATTAGCAAATTTTTACAAGTGTCTTGTAAAAGAGGCCCTACACAGGGTTGTAAATACAGTAGTCACTTTCAAATTCCCTGGAAGGTAGGTAAAAATTTTTAAGGTTTTTTTTTCTTACACAATGTGCATCTGCATATCTTTCTCTTTCCATTGATATGTTTTTTCTTAAATTGGTCAACATTAAAGTTTTCCTGGTCTGGGGTGTGTTTAATATATATTTAGCCCATCCCTTAAGGGCTAATGGATTGGTCTACTAATCTGGGACAAAACCCTTCTTGATTTTATAGATTATAATATTCTAGTTGTTGTGTCCAAGCTGGATCTTACCTTGGCTTATTGATTTCAGTCTAGCATGGGAAAGTAATGAGCTTTTTTTTGTGAAATTACAAACAAACAGTAATGATTTTGTTGCCTGAGTTTAGGAACCTAATTTTTAAATGCTTCATTAACCTAATGAGGTACCTTAGTCCTTCCTTGATAAAATCGTGAGGGTTAGTTGGGAGATGTTATTTGCCTGATGTTTTACAATCGCTTACCTTATAATTTTCTAAAAAACTGTGATTAGATGGAATGTTACTGATGTAAGACGTTATGATTTCAGGAGACGGCCTTCACAACTTTTGCAATTGCCACCATTTCTAAGGGATTTTTGCCTTAAAAGATAAATGGGTTTTCAAATCAGTCTTTACAAATTTTCAACACTCAGGTTAATGGTGTGTGTGCATTACCTCCCAAATTATTTCTTTGCACAATCAATATTATGTTTAGAAGGCAATTTCAGCTTAAGTGAAGGTGGTGAAAGAATACAGACAATTTTTGCACGGATATATGCTTACATATTTTTTTAAAAGGATTTGATGTACAACCAATTTATTTTACGGAGGTTCAAATCACTCCACTTTCTGAGGTCTACACAAGTTTGAGAATAATCTTGAGTTACTTAGATTAACACTGCCTTGTTTTCCTTGATTTGACTACAGAGCTAGGATCATCTGTTTGTCTCCAATTCTGAAAGTTCCCCTAATCACCACTCTTTGTCCATCAAAGAGGAGATGGAATCTCCCTACAAGTGCTCACTCTAGAGCCCTCAAATAAGTAACATATAATACCAATTTTGCAATCCTGCAGTACAGCCAACAGTTCTGCCTTTGGTCTACAGGTACTGTACTTGTGTCAAAGAGGACTACTTAATAGCAGCAGTTTCTAATTTTCATTTTAAATAATTCAGCACAATTTGTTACTGACCGACTGATTTAAGTTCTTCGGCATCATAACAACTAAGGTCATTGATGCCAATCTCATTTAGTAACAAAATTTACATGAAAACTATGGGAACAATGAAAAATATAAAAAAACTTAATATGTAGCTTCTGCAAAAGACCTGCTTCTGATACATACCTAAAAATGCCCAAGGACTGCAGCTAGACTATACCAGCCAGTCTCTTCTCAGGTCTCAGAGAGAAAGCTTCTCCTAAGGTCCTTAAGCCTGAGGCATTCAATTAGCAAATGTTTGACAGTCAAAGGGACCAGTCACTCATCACTGTATGGTTAATTTCCATTTACAACTAAAAACCAGTATGTGAGGCAGGTATGTCCCATTCTTGGACGACAGACTACAGTTTCCAATTTTCTGGGCTTTTTTGCTATCCTTTCAAGGATATATGAAATTCATAACTAGTTTTATTTTGTTCTCCCTAATTGTATTTCAACATTCCAACCATACACTCTTAACAAGAGTGCCATGAGTGTGTCTGGGCATGCACAGTGACATTCTTCCAACCTTATGCAGCACAAGCTGGTGCACATGGGATTTCTTTGAATGGAAGTAAGGCAACATTTAATTACTTTGATTTTTCCAAGTAATTCCAAGCTACCAAAATTTGTTACTAGTATTGCTTAGACTATTTTTGGCTCATATTTGAGTCCATCAGATTTCCTTTGAACAGGATTAAATCAAAGGCCATTAATCTGAAATGAGGTTGTGCACTCACTTCTTTTCTAGATCTTACACCTGGCTTCAGTGGACTGTAAAGGGGTTGAAATGGGAAGTCCTATATAGAAACTTTCTAGGACTGAATTATGATAGTAGGCTATCTCATCAACAGCTTTTTAATGAAAATTGCAAACTTCACTTTAAACTGTTTTCACTTCTTATCAGGTTCACAATATGATGAAATTCTCTGCAATTTATTTCATGATCATTAGTTTGGGGTCTTAGTCCTGGTTATCAAATGCATATACTGTACAGTAAATGGTTACAAGATATGGTTACCAAGATAGGATGACATATGACGGATATTGGTGGCATCCCGATTTTTTAATACCTATAAAGCCAGGGATTCTGAAGCAAATTTCAACACTTCAGTTATCCAACATTATTTATGAAATAAACTTGCTTCTTAAGAATTTTTAGTAAAATAGCTTTAAAGAATTGCCATGGTGCTCATGGTCTGAAGTTATAAAAGCTTTGTACATAAATTATTATTTGATAACTTGATTGCAGATATTGGTAAAAAGAAAAAAAAAAAAGTTGCTTTCTGAGAGATAAAAAGCTGTGTGTACAAACAGCATAAATTTTTCATGTTTAACTGTGTCGCTCGTTGTATGTGCAGTATTTAGATAACCCTCCAAGAAAGGAGACTCAGTATGATAAAGGAAAAAAAATATTCACAGGAGCAAATGCAAGTTTTCATCATGAAGACTAACAGAAATGTCATCCAAACTACCTTTATTTCTGAACAACCTGCTCACTTCTGACTGTTAAGTGTCGCACATGGGTTCGATGCACTTTTAAAATAAGAGGGTTGCCATTTGTATCAGCATATGGTTGTTTCATGGAATACAAAACAACAGAGGCACATTTTCACTAATTCATGCCACTAACTCATGTACATAGCAAGTCTGCAAAAATAGACATGTTGTGTTGTTGAGTATAATCATATCTATTAAAACTATTGTCTCAAACTAGAGACTGATTAACTGATATCAACAAATTTGCATCACTGTCACCACTCTGCAACTGAAAAAGACCTCACTGTGGTCCTCTAGGAACTATAAAAACAAACATTACATCATCTTCTTACAACGAATCTGGGCATTCCTTAAAATCTATTTAGCTTACCCATTTTCTGGACATTCCAAAGTGATGCATTTCCTACCACACCTAAACACAGGATTTATCAAAATAACTTCTGGAGGATCATACCTATCTGACAAATTTAAGTATGTGTTTACATAAGGATGTAAAGAAGATTAAGTTTATAAATCTCTTAAAGTAAACAATTACTGTATTAAAATACTGAAAGGTTCCCTACTGCAAGTACAAAAAATTATTTCCTACAAACACCCCCCAGAGATCTGAGAAAAGTTTAATTATGAACAAGACAAGTACTTTCACATTACCAGTATTAACATAAAATTAATTATTTATTCTATATCAACTTTTCCTGTTCACACTCTACAATTTATACATCACCGTGCTGCAAAGTAAACAAAACATAATTAAAAAATATTAAAACATCGATATTTCTCACTTCAACTGTTTCTGAAAAACTTTTATTCAAGAATAAGACAAGGAGAAATCACACCCAATTTCCTGCGCAGTTATAAAAATAAACCACTCAGCCGCAATCCACATTGCACCTTAGGTGGCCTAGTCGGCTCAAACACTACACCACCTAGTATGGTAACCAAGAATCCTCCAGCAAACCTCTCGGGTAATCAACCAGCAGGATTTTAATGATTAGCCTAACTAATAAGTTGTACACTGCCTGCAATGCAATTTAGTAAACCTCTAGAGACTAAAAAGATAAAATATACAAACCATTTCATTACCTTCACACAAAATTTGTGTATAATGATATGCTGCACCATCATGAAGGACTAATTAGTAAATTTATATATTATTTTACATCAAGGGTTTGTATTAACTTCTAGATCCATACTCTCCATGTGTCTATTTTAACTTAACCTGCAACCTGTACTATGCAGAATAATCCATCAAAAATTAGTTACAAAACAAAGAAAAAGAAAGATGTATACCTCTTCTTCTTGACTAGTACCACTGCTCATATGGTGAACATTATTTGGTAAAAGGGGAACAACTCTCCATTTAGGTGTTGGGATTTCCTTGTATTCTAGCTTCTCCACACGTGTTGAGGCTGCCATACTATATGGAATCACAATATTATCGATGTCATAGGCCTTTCCACTTGAATTCTGAAAAAGAAATTTCACGACCAATACTTACTTAACCAATTAAAAGGTATTTAAAATTTATAAAAATTCAAAAATTACCTTATGAATATTCCATGCAAATAATAGAACTAGCATTTTCCAACTATCAACATGAAAATCATACATTTTTCAGTTACAGTACCTGTTTATTTTTTTGGTTAGAACTAGAAGATTGTCTTTTATGGGCTGACCGGTCAATAGGTGCTGGACTTGCTGAAGGTGAAGAATGTAAGCTACTACCATATACACTACTTGTATCATCATCATCTTCGACCCGTACTTTTTTTATGGTTACTGAAATACAAAAAAAAAAAAAAAAATTGTTTTTATAGAATAAAACAATTAGTCATACAAACCCATCAATCACATAAAGCCCACATTTGTAGTTTGAATATCCACACAGGTACATTTCAAGTCTTATGGACTGTCTAGTCATGTACATGCACCTTTGACCCATCAGTAAATGGTGACTATCCCTCACAATGCTTTGCATGGATTGGAAATGACCACAGCAAGACTGAGGAGATGGAAGGTGGGCAATTTTTTTGTATGATCAATGGGAATGAAACCATGTTTTGTTAAAAAAAAAAAAAAAAAAAAAAAAATCCATCAATAAGAATGTTACCAAACTGAAACTTGGTTGGGAATGCAAGAGGCTGAATACCAGACTTTGCAAGGTTCCAATGGATCCAAAGAAGCACTTGAAGACAGAACACCTCAGAAAACAAATCAAGTATCTTCGTGGGGTATTAGTTCAATACCAAGAAGTTTAATCTTGGTAATATATAAAAGTAGTGTACGATCTCTAAACACTGTATTACATTAAAAATGACCCACATATGCCTGAAAGAAAACATGCTGGTTTTGCTGGCTTGTAGACAAGATGAGACAGGAGTCATGCTATTCTCTGGCCTGAAAAGGAGGTATCCACACTCTTGGTGGTTGGATGTTTGGCAACCAGGTCTGTAACAAAGAGAAATCCACAAGAGACCAGCTTCTGCTTTGAGAAACTATTCCTGGTCATGTCAATCATTCAAGTGCCTAGAAGATGCCAAAGATGGTAGAAAAGAAGTTTTGGCCAAGGCTGAGAGGTGCCTCTTGAAGCAACTCAAAGCACCCTAGTAAAACTATGGAGAAATAACTTATGAGCTATTCCTAAAAGTAGTTTAAGTCTTCTCTCAGACCTATGGAAACTGTCAATTCAATGCTTGAGGGTTCAAGCACCTTTGACAGGGCCATCCTATAACCTTTGATTGCTGAAAAGAACATATTCTTCTGGAGGATGACATATGCAAACACAGGATTGAGTCTCTGATAAGACTGATGTCCCTTTCACTTACACCAGGTAGGCTATACTGCCTGTGTATTTTTTTCATACCACAGCCTTCTGCCCACAAGAAATCTACTGCTGCATGACACAGAGGCTTAGATCTACTTCCCCTTGGTTCTACTGATAATGCAAACATTTGGGAAGCTAAGAACATGGCTTTCTGTTATAAGAATGTACACACCACCAAAGCAAAAAAAAAGTTACCAGATATCAGTTATAGACACCTGGTAAAATAGATTACACAAAGTAAGGCAAATAATGTATTTTACATAAAACACATACATTATGAAGAGAAAACACACTATGAAGAGAGGTAAAAATGAGATCACTATCACTTTGCTTATACAAAAAGCTACATGGCAACTCTCCTCTTAGCATTCAAATACTACCAAAATTATTGATATAAAAATACCAAATGGAAAAAAAATTGCATTACATATGAATTACACCAAATTCATGGAAACAGGCAGAACAGTGTACAGCTGAAGAAATCCTGAAAGCTACAACCAGTTTTTGTGTAAACAGGGTTAACATAAAAATAACGAACACTAACAAACAGTGTAATGAATGTTAATGAAGAAAGCTTATACCATATGCTAAAACCAAAGTAGTTTTTCATTGTTGAGTTAATAACCAGTGTATAAAATAAATAACCAGTGTATAAAAAAATATATAATATAATAACTCAGGAGCAAGCACATGGCACCATTGACTTTTGGCTATTCTGCAGACTGTGTCTACAGAAGAATGTAAGTCTGGAGGTCATTCCAATTGCAAATGAGAGCTCTATATGACTGATGGGTGTGAATGACACAATATTTGCATAGCACTTCACACTTTCTGCCAACAAAATTCCATAGAATCATCACAAAATCTGGCCCCATTGTATGATACGCATCAAGACAAGACTGCACACTATACTTACATAACGCCTCTTGAGCAGCTAATCTTTTTCGTTTGAAGTCTCCATCTCGCACTAGCTCTCCCGTTATCGGTGACTTGCGTATTTCTGGAAGGGAAAAATGACTTTAATATTCTACCCGTGTTACTTATATAAATATTAGCTTAAAGACCATAGAATTATCTGTCTATTACTCTAGAGGTCCACCTGAATGATTTATTCTGAAATTATTTGAAAATTGGAGCAAGATAGAGCTAATAAAGACATTTGGGCTAGGTAAGATAAACCCTAAGAGAAAGTCAACATGCCATTAACCCAACTGAGTAGTGTGCAATTAAACATACATGGAACTGCTCAAAAATACAAATAACATTTACGCAGCATATCAAAAATCTAACACCCAGTAAAATATAGTGTAAGTGTAGGAAATAAAAATTGCCCTGTGACATACTTGTGTATCTCCAGCACATAAAAAAATGGGCCTTTCATTAAAAATATATAAAAATTACTTTCTGAATTATAAAAACCATGAATTTTCCTTTCAAAATGATAATGTAAAGAAGAAATATGGAAAGAAGAGACAATTTGGTTATTGCACAACTAATGGTGTCATTTACCGCCCAAACACGAACAGTATGCTACTCAAGATACTATTACTATATCCAAATTTAAATGTATTTGAATAAAATTTGTACAGCATTACTACATGGAACCCATGAATACCCACAGAGAAAAATTAATTTTCAAAAGGACAACCTCATTTCAAACAAACATGTAGCTTCCTACCTCAGTCTTATGTAGTATGAATACCAGCTAACAATTTACTTCAAAACTTACAGTACTAAGCAGATATTAGACAGCCTTTAAAAAATTACAACTTTCGAGCTCATTCTATACATTACGAATGAAAACACAAAACCACTGGGTAGTGGAATGAGATACAGATGCAATAACATTACAGGTGTCATCAATTTGCTTAATTAACAGGGATGAAGCAACAGATATTAAATGCTTAGATCCATAAGCAGTTTTATAAAGCAAATACTCTCTTCATTTTATCTTTACTATAAAAGGGAATGTAATTGAAGAAGACCCCTCAAATAAAACATTAGCATCTAGAAAAATTTTTGAATACTTACTCAACATTATTCTTCCTTTCCCTTCTTTTTTACTCTTTTTATTTTCCTTCTTCCGTTCTTTATCTTTCTTTTTCTTTTTCTCGACTTTCGGTAATTCCTTGCTTGTTCGGTTCACTAAGGGCTGAACAGTTCTTGCCGTAAGAACCTGCCTCTGCCAGTCCGTTGTCTTAAGCAAAGCATCAAACTGCTCAGACAGTGAAACATCTGAGAGGAAGAAAATAAATTGATGTCAGTACCACCTTACTTTGGAACTCCTTAAAAGATCTACCTTAATTCTTACAAAATAGTTGGGCATAAGATTCCTTACTAATTACAGGTAATCAAGTACTGCAATATCAAGTTGACAACAATGACCACCCTTTACATAAACAAATTACAGGACAAAAAATGACTTCTGTGAAAACACTGCACTGATTATGATCAAGTTCTGTGCATCTCCATTCCCATTTCTGACAAATTTTATATCACTAGAAACATTCTAATGTCACAAACACAGTTATGTGATTTAAAATTTATCTACGTGCTGGAAGGTTCTCAAAAGACTATAGTCAATTTTCAAAACAGAAAATTAAATTTCCTAAAATTAAAAAATTATTTATAGCAGCTTCCATAATCTTAATACTCTTCTCTGGAAGAACTGTGATGATAGTTCTTACCAATGCAAAATACAGATAATTTCTTGCCTATGCTAAAAAAAATATCTACTTCTTGCTAATCACAATACAACATACTTCGGGTAAGTACAGCTTTTTAACAATTTAAAGTACATATAATAACCTGTACACAGAATGAATCAAGCTCATTCACAGTACCTGTAGGTTGTGTGAGTACAGGATGATAAGTAGGATCAACTCTTGCACGTCTTTCACTGGATGGCTGTGTGTCTGGATCTGGAGGGGCTGCAGGGGGGACAGCACCTTGTAAGCGTGTACACAGTACACAAGTCAAAGGCGGGACACACTTGCACTGCACAGCAGGAATTCGTCCACCCCCGCCCCCTCGTCTGTGGCCAGCACAGAGACCAGCTCCTGCCCTCACTAGCCGTCTTCTTTTGATCGTTCGTACACCCTGAGTACGCGCTGATGTATAGGAAGTATCAGAAACACCCCGGCAACACCATCTTCAACTCTGCCATGGTATCCATTTACAGTAGTCCGAATAGACGCAGACAGGCACGTAAGGGCAGGATCGTGAAGATCAAGGTGAGCTGGGTCACGTAAAGTCAACCCTCTCCACTTACTCCCTTCTTCAATTTGAACTGCACCTTTGGTATTTCTTACATGTCTGCAAAACAAGATGTTCACATCAATACAATGCATTAATCTAAAACAAACATAAAATACAATACTTTAAGAAACTGAAAGATTGAGAATTAACTGATGATCACTTCCACCCAACTGGGGATTGATAGGGTATTACCTCACTGAGTGCCTCCCAAGTGTGGGCTTACATACTACAGCACTAGCAATTACTGAAGGCAACACTCTTGGATCTGAGTTCGGGACTGCACACAAGGTGCTAGATAAGAGTTCAATTTATCAACTGTAACACGGTCAATAAATTGTCCAGTGGCACTGTACCTTGGCTCACTCAGTAGGATATCAAGGAATTAGTCAAACTTTTCCTTGAATATGTTAATAGGTTTTATGATAGTTGACATACAGTGAGGTCGACAATTCCACAATTAAGAAGCTATGAGTACAAATGATGTACAAGCCACATCAGCTGAATTATGACAAAGTATGCTGAGGCTGAGATCACATGATACAATTCTAGGTTGTGTGGTGGAATCGAGATCATCTAATGTTCTGTATCAAAATTCTGCTCGTACCACTTTCATCCTTGATGTCTTCAAAAATCTGACACAAATAACTTTAAACTTTTACTGATCGTAGTGATCATGATGGAAGTCTTTCCTTTTGAGAATGGGAGGGAGAGATTTTGGGGCTATGCACAATTTCTTTAACTGGTGTATTTGGTGTTTTTCTAGTCAGGCATAGATAAACTACTTAAAAAATACTCTGGTTTGCTCATATTTAAGAGGCAAAAGTTTTTTTACAAAGAGACAATTCATCCTCCTCACAGGGATTTGCTCTACTCACATGAGGTGGTGTGCTTGCTACTTGTAACTTTTTTTCCCTAGAAGGTTGCACAATATTCCTATTTTGGATAGTTGACAATTCCCTACACACAGTCACTGAACTTGAAAGATCTCTTTTAAATCTTATCTGTTTCATACAAGGATTTAAGATGAAACAAAGCAAGTAATGAGATGACTGATAGGCAAAATAAAACCATGATGAACACAAATAAAGAGGAAACACTGTATGGAAAAAGTAGGATAAAGTTAAATTACACACTATTGTACTTTATAAGTACATTTCTAGTCTCTCTGAATTATACTCTGATTACTTTGAAAGGAAAAATATTATGTGAAAAGTGTTGTCATCTCTTGGTTATCTGCTATCAATTTTTGTAACAATTTTCAATAAACTGACTACATAACTATCACATCCATCACAAGTGAAACTACTGAAGATTTGTACAATTGCAAATAATAAGATGAACTTTAATACCAAATGAAGCTTGAGTAATATTAAAATACTTATCTCAATTGTGTGTACCTTGGCAAATAAAAGTTTTCAATATTGTAGTATGAATAATGGCTATGTACTACTGTTACTACAAATGTCCAAACTATATTACCAGTAATAAGTATGTTGACACCCAATTATACAAATTTTCAAAGCAAAGTTTAAAACATATGTTTTCCATCAAACATTTGCCTGTGTAGCACATGAGCAGGGCAACCACTAAGCTCATAAGGCTGCCTAATGCAAGCGTGGTGCAAATGGCTGCCCACATAGCATGTCTCTGAGTGTATTCCTGTAATGTCCTTCCCTTCTGCTGTTGGAATGCTTTTAGTTCTGGGGTACTTGCAGAGAGAGGCAGCTGCAAAGACTGGAAGAAACCTACCTGGGGCAGGATTAAGCCTCAGTTCTGTTAGCCTGTCAAGAGTGGATGTGCAATTTTCCATTTCATTATATCTCACAGGACCATCATCTTGGCCAACTGGTACCTCAGTTGAGATAACTATTAGTTGTTTCTTTGGACTCCTACAGTAAGCCCGATGAACTCAAGTATTTTGGTGGCCTGTTTTTCCTCCTACTGAAATGTTTCATGACTATGTTAGAAGCAACCCCCCGCCCCCATGTAACTCCCGTGATTCACCACATCTACTTCTCTCTCTCCGGTCATCTCCGTAGCCCTCCTTTTTCCCTAGCTGACCCTCTTCCAAGCCACTGCCACCCATCGTTTGCATGCTTAGTTAATTTCTAGATTAGGAAAGTGATACCAAAGTGTCTTTTTGACTGGCTGTGCCATCCACATGACTTCTCAGGTAAAGTCAGAGCAATCTTTGTAGATGGAATGTGATATTACAGTGAGTCAGGATAGATCAATGATATATCGTTAAAATGTTTTATTACATGCGATTCCTTTAGTTAATTTGCCACCTCTCTCTTTCAGAAGGATGCCTTTATTGTGTGTGACATAGGACAACTCTCAGCTCACTTTCATTCGTTGCGCTGAAGCCTCCATTTGCGACGGAACAAAGGAATTTCACCTTTTTAACCCCGTTAAATAATTATACAGGCAGTCCCTGGTTATCGGCGGGGTTCCGTTTCTAAGGGTATAACCGAAAATCGCCGCTAACTGAAAATCAGTGATTTTCGGGGGATACCAGCGCCGATTTTCGGTTATCGGCGCCTCTGTTAGGTATGTATCGGCGCCAATACCCAATTATTAGCACCGATAGGTGGAAATCGGCGATTTTCAGTGCCAAAAATTACTGATTTTCGTCGCTAGACAAGCGCCATAAAACCGAATCGCTGTTAAACGAGCCCGCCGTTAACCGGGGACTGCCTGTATGTATATATATCTTATTTGGTTAATCACGTGTGGCCTGGCTATAATTGAACGCCGCTGATGTTTATTATTTGCTGACAAATGTTGTTAATTGACCAACTGAGTAATTACGCCTTGCAGTAACTTGACCCCAAAAAGTGTAATTAAGGTTAGTATTCATAAAATCTTTCCATTCCTCTCAGTTATTTTTGTTTTATGACATTTTATGGCATTCAGTGCCTATCCATGACTGGCAAGTAACACTGTCTAAACTATACTGTGCTTCCGTCATCATCAAACATCTCTTATATTCCACACTCTAATGAAGGAAAAATTTTAACAATCAAGGGAGATGCTAAACACAAAAGCCTCGAGATGAGATTTCCTGTGACTTTGAGGCAGAAGATCTCTCCTCCTTGAACTCTTTGACTCCTGGAACATGATGTCGTTCTCTGGAAAAGCACATATTTTCTAATTACTATAAGCATTTCTAGATATCTAAACACTACAGACTTTGTAACAGTTAGCAAAAGATTTAACAAAAGAGAGAATAAAACTTTCAACACTCAACAAAACTTGAATGTTTAAAAAATATGAGAACAATTAAAAAAGGCATCATCAATTACCAACGCATTCCAGTTAGGTCAACATATTTCAAGTATAATTTTTCCTTCCAAAAAGCCACTCGCAAGGATATAACTCAGCTGGGCATTGATCGAGAGCGACTTCTGCGGTAGCGATCTGGATCTTGTTCTTCTCCTAGACCTGGAGCGATCTGGATCTTGATGATGAGCGGCAGTCTAGAGTAGGAGCAGCGTACTAAGAAAAATGACATCAGAATACTGATTAATCTTCACATGGCCTGATTTGTCTAGTGTTGTATAAGCAGAAGTAAAGTAAGTCATCACATGAAAATAAATAATTACTCACTTCCAAAGAGTACAAAAATCTATTTCAGAACCAATAGTCAGCAACTGTTAATAGCAAGTAAGTATAGTAGCATCAAAAGCATACTTCAGAATGGACAACATGAAACAAAAGTATTATTAATGTACAGTATTTTTATTCAAAAGATAATTTGTTTATATGGATCAAATCCACAGGGAGCACTGACTTGAAATTCAAGTTTTCAAAGAATATGGCATTCATTTGAAAGAAGTAACAAAAGAAATAAGAAATACAGAAAAGAAGGGATCAGCTATTAAAAAAGAAAAAAAAAATCACTAAATAGATAAAAATGTAGGTAAATTATTGAAATACAAGGAGAACTAGTTTAGGGTAGTAATGCACTTCACCTCTGCTTGAACTTCTGAGGTTCCAATTGCACAACATCCTCAGGGAGACTGTTCCACAGTCCAACGGCATGAGGAATAGAAGACCTCTGGAACTAAGAAATTTGACAGCAAAGCACATTTACTGCATATTGGTGCTCTTGTTCAGCAAACCTGGTTGCTTTTGGCAAGAGAAGAGGATCAGGGATCAATTGAGAATGTGAAAGATTTCTGTTAAAGTACAACTTATGAAAAACTGACAAACAAGAGACCATCTGTCAATGGTCCAAGTCACAACTCCTAATGTTAGGAAGCAGAACCCTACAACCACGAACCACTCTATCTGAAGGAGATAAATCTCTGGTAGAAGCAGACATCCACACCGGAGAACAGTATTCTAGTAAAGGCAGACAAATGACCTGAAACTTGCTGGCCTGGTTTTATCATTGTTATGAGACTTCGTGTATACCAGTAATACCTAACTTTTTGTGTGGCATTTACTGAAACTTTTATCAGATGTTTCTCCAAAAGTAAGATTGTGGTAGGCTAAGTTTGGGTTTGTATGATTTAAGACGTTTGTGTGAACTGATTGTTCCATTTTTGTTTTTGTGATGTTTTTTTTTATTTTGTTTGAATTTTTTTGTCTTCCTATTAAGTTTATTGTGTTTGTATATGTTGTTTATGAATGTGTTGTTGGTGTGTGATTGTTTAATTAATCGTTATTTTTACTTTTTTACTTGCAGTTTGTAGTGTGTGTGTTAAAAAATAGGATGAGCTCCCCTTCACCTTGAACTATTTGGAGCCACAGATATACAAGCAGTCCCTGGTTATCCAGCGGCCTCGGTTATTGGTGATCTGGCTTTACGGTGCTTGTCTAGTGACGGTGATAACTGGATTTTCAACACCGATCTCCAGTTATCAGTGCTGATTCCAGGTTATCAACGCCAATAACTGGGAATCAGCGCTAGTATCGCCGATTTCTGGTTATCGTCGCGCTGTCGGGAACGGAACCCCCACCGATAACCAGGGACTGCCTGTAGTAGGATCTGCATTGGCAATTCCCAGATCGGGCTAAGAGCTGGAGAGGATGAAACAAGCTGATTGTGTTCAAGGAGCATCACTGCCTTGACCACTGGAATTGGAAAGCACTGATGGATGGAGTGGAAGGACAAGAGATAAAGACAGATGGGACATGGGTGGTCATAATCTTAACATTAGTGGAGAAGAGTCGGAGTAAATTTCTGAAGGGGCGGATCTGTGGTCGGTAGCTTTTAATTGCCGAATTCAGTTTCTGCAAGGAGGTGTAGTGGTTGGACGGAAGAAACAGAAAACTGTGCCAGATTGCAAGGGCAGGGTCACGTGTTTGGGATGTTGTTGAGCTGTTTATAAAAGTTGGTGGGCTTTGTCTCCCACTGGAAACCTCAAGTAAGTATAGTTTGGCAAAGAAAAAAAAGAAATCGCAGCAAAGAGGGAGGCAGAAAAGAGTAAGGCCAGAAGTTGAGGTGAATGAAAGAAAGTGAAAGGTTACTGAAAAAGAGTTGATGTTGACAGTGAAAAACTATGGAAGTAAAAATATAACATCATATTTCCTGATTTATTGTCATTAAGGCTTATGTTAAATAAGATTAGGTATAGGAAGATTGTTTTTGGTAAACTATAGTGGTATTAAGAAAATACAGTTAGAGTTAAGTATAATAAGATGGTAATTGCTAAACTGTGGCCAAACTTAATAAAATTAGGATAAGGTCCTGTTTGAAGGTCTGAGCCACTGTAATAATGAGTAATAAATTAGGCTAAGGAAAGTCAGGGTTTCATTTGGTAACCTTCAGATCTGTTCCCCATCATCCCACTGCCTGAAGTGTGTCAAATAAAACACCTACAAGGCATAAGTCACATGTTACATAAGTATACTTAAAACTTCAGACTCATTCAGCAGAGTCCCATCCACGTGAAGGGAAGTATGGGGTACAAAATCAGTGAGGATCTACTAATTAATAGTGATTTTGTTTTACTGGAGTTCAGCCTTATACCCCATCAACTACACCATTCACTAATCTGCTCCATGCTCTGATTGAGACTAAGGGCAGCATCATTTCTTATAAGTGGAGACTTTACTACACCCACACGTGTTACATCATCAGCATAATGAACAATCTTGCTTTCCAGGCCAATAACCATATTACTTGTATACACTAAAAATTATTTTAACAGCTGATGACAATACCAATCCTAAATGGTAAATACAACACTTTTATGAGTGTCAATTCAAACTAATTATAAATAAAATTCATGAAACAAATCCAGTGGAATGATTTAAGTAAAGATACATGTAAATTGGAATCAAAAGTTCAAAAGTGGGTGCCCACAGACACTGCCTGATAAAAGAAAGCATACTAGCACCATATGTACATATGGGTATCACTAAATGAACAAAAAAATTAACGAGAGTAAAAATTAACAAAGCTAGTAATATGCAGCTTTTCTACAGAAAAAAGTATTGGGTATAGCTGTGACATACTGGACACTGATTCAAAATCCACCAATTCTTGTGAATTAGCAAATCTTTCCAAACCTGCAGAAGTAGTATGTAACGATCGTACTCTCCATTTTATCATTATTTTTGTTTTGGGTGATGGTACCTGCTCAGAAACATAGTAGACAAAATGTATCCTAAAGCACAAGAACAAATGTATTACAATATCAAATAAAATGAGCTACCAGCAGACATAAGAGAGTACTTCAAGTTTTTTTTTACTGTGATTACCATTTCAGGATTAGCAACATTATCAACAGGTACAATTTGCCCAATGGAAAACATACCAATCGAAAAAAAATATATCTGTCTGATAAATTTAGCAGTGTTGAAGCCTGTTTCAATTCAAAGGGCCTGGATAAAAAAAAACACCATTATCTCCTAAGCCAGCTGAGACTCTCAAGGAGTTTGCTGAGACTCTTATGTGATTTTGTTTATTCTATTGCTTTTCTCCTCCTCCAATTTACTCAGCAAGCCTTCATATACCTACTGAAGTGCACAGAGCTGTCTCAGCAAGACTCAACAAATTCTTACCAATAAACAAGAACATACCCTTGCCTTGTATGCAACTAAGACATTTGGTGAAAGGCTACCTACTGGCTCCAGCAACAGGAGCAATATTCAATAGAAGTGTACTGATCCATGGCGCTGACGAAGATGGATTTCAGAAAAGTTTATTGCAGGGACAGCTTTGTTTACGCCTTTTTGGAGGCTAGATCTGCTTCCAACCCCAGTATATTTTTTCTTAACCATCACGACTTACAGCGCAGCTTTGGACAGTTCAAAGAAAAGTATCCATGACTGTTGGAAGTAGTAAGATGTGGTTGACATCAATTTGTTTATTGGACCTCAAAGCTATGCTGCTAAAGTTGAAGAAGTTACCTGGTTGAAAACTTTCAAAACATGTTTTTCTTCTATGTGTTGTGAAAGCTCCTCAGGGTCACACAGGCTAAAATCTGTAGTAGTTTGACACTTAAGAGCAGCCAGGGTGCCTTCCTTGGATGTTTGATAGGCTTCTTGTGGGTTGGTCAAGGTGTAGCTCACAGCTAATACTATTAGAGGATGGTTTCACAACCATTTCTGCAAGAAAGTCATCTCTCATCAAACAGAAGAACATGGTACTCCTCATGATCAAGTTAAGACAATTCTGTTCCTAAATCATGGGGCTCAGGATCCAACTGAGCAAGAGTTGCAAGCAAAGAATGGCAATATTAGGTGTCATATTTTGCCTCCTAATATCACATACCCTTACCTTGGAGTTTAGTTAGTGTAAATACCGGACATGAATGCCACCAATGAACTTCAAGGTTAAGGTTGTAAACTCCCAACAACAGAAAATGGTCAAGTAAAGCCTTAGTCAAATTCCTGCACAGCACAAAGACTGAAGTCATCAGGTTTTGTAACTATCCTTGTTCAGGCCCTGAGAATTTCTTTAGAGCTGTTTTCCCCCAACAGCATTCAGTGGATTGCCATCAGGTCAGTATGTAACCCCCATCTTCTGCGTCAGAACCACAGGACAATATACTGTCTGCCATTGCTGTTCCTATGCAACATCTAGTTTTTGTTGAATCACTGCATATTTTCATTACATATAACCCTTGATGCCAACACACCTTCCAGTCCAATACCTGTTGGCGATGACACAGGGTTGCTTGCAAACACTGAGACAGCACAAAACTACTTCAATGCCATTTTAATGTGACATGGTACACATATATCAAGCAAAATGTCTCATTTAGTTGCAATAAAAAAGACTTTCCTAAACACCATATTGAAACAGATGAATGACAGAGAAAAAAGAGCAACACACATTATAATTATGAATTTAGTGAAGATAAACACTAAATGCATACATGAGAGAGTCGGGTTTGTGGTTACTCTGGTCATCTCTAGATATTGTGTACTGTATCGCAGAACTTGATACTTTTTTAATAAAGTGTATGTATATATACAGTTGGCCTACCACTTATTTGCGGTTAACATCCGCACATGTTCTGTGGAAGATATATCCACATTATTCATGGAAAACTCACCTATTTGCAGATTTTTTCATAGAACAATTACTACATTTTCATATTATTTTCATGACTAAATGTTTTAGGATGATAGTTAAAGGTATATTTGGTGTCTGAACTATTAAAACAGGCAGTTACTGTATAAGTGTTTAGAGAGGCTCTTTGGTGTTTAACTATTAAAATACAGTTATAAGCAGTTTTTAGAGGTTTCGGTATTTGCGATTGGGTGTGAGTAAGCATCCCCACGAATATTGGGGGATGATTGTATATAGTATAATATCTTTGGATTACTATGTAAGGTGGCACAGTAACTTGATCAAGAAAATGTATTTTGGGTAGCATATGGTGATGAAGATCTCAAGTGAGACTTTTTGCTTGGTAGAATGCCTATTAGGGTATTTTATGTACAATATGTTTTTACTAGATCTCACGTTTCTGGGTACTGGAATTACTTGTGTAAATTTTACAAACATAACTGACCGTTTGGTTGCATATCCTATAAAAGGTAAATTACAATGCTAGGCTAGGGTCCACAGAGAGACTTACCGTGATCTAGATCTATGGATCTTTTATCTGCTTGGAAGAGTCAGAAAGACATAACAGAGGTCAATAGCTGATGCAATAAAGTTCTGAGCCTCTTGCTTTCTTCTCATAGCTTCCTCAATTTCGCTGAGCTGCCTCACATTGCTTTAGTTTGAGGGCTTAATAATAGCAGTGGTAGAATATGGTTCACTCTGTAAAGAAAATACAGATGCAAGGATTATGGTATATACACCATATATTAATAACAGGATAAAAAAAGTTGTAAAAAGTTTCAAGCTTTACAAAATACTGAGTTATAAAAGCATAAGTTTTGCAAATTGTATGGCCATCTGAGAGAAATCATGATGCAAATACTACAAGATACATCACAACAACACTCTGCATTTTATATCAGGAAAACATCAGTTCATATTTCCTTTCTCAACTCAGTCACACTTTGTCTAGCAAAGTGAGCTGCTGAAAAAAATGTTGCCAAACACAGTATGAATATCATTCAATGAACATATTTCATATCAAATTAGGGGCACCAATTAACAATGTAGATTAGATAGTTGGGCACTGTTACAGTAATACTGACTGCAACACACATACCCTTCTTCCTATCCCTCACACAGATCAGCAACCATTTATGACATCTCTACTAACAAGTTGTAAATAAGCTGCTATATTTGTTTGGCTGACTGTGCAAAAGAATTCATGAACTAAATGTATGTGGTATTCTCCCCTTGTTACTCACGAGTACTCAGCGCCATGACGGCCAACATCATCTATTAACGAAAAAATAGCTAAATTAATTTCACAACAAGACGTATTTACGTTATATTTCGACTAGAAAAAACACTTCGTACAGTATAAGCGAAAAAATAACCTTGCCCCATATAAATAAAAAGGTATCTAAAGATTCATTCGCTAACTAGAAGCAAGAAAAGCGCTCTGAACCGAGTTAAATCACGGCCAAAATAAACTTCCATTACACAATTTCCAAGCCAAAACATTGAAGTCGAATTTATAATACAAAAGCAACATAGAATATATACAATATTATTGGATACAGTGAATTAAGGCCTAACACTTTAAAAGATCCATGGAAAAGATGCATACTGTATTCGTTATGTTGATGTTTGTATACAGTAATACGATACGTGAATACAGGCAGTTACCGTTTACTACAGGGATTCCGTTCCTGTGCCGAGTTGTAAGCCAAAAATCGTCATAAGCTGAAAAATTTTTGAAAATCTTCAAAATCCTATGAAAACCTTACTTTTAATGCTTTGGGTGTATTAACGATGTAAAGCTAAATTTGGTGAATTTTCACGAAAAAACTGCAAATTTTGATTATTCTGCGTTTTGTAGCCATATGTCTTCCGTTGGATTGGGCATTAAGTAACCCTGGAACATGAGTAGTAAACTGGGAAAATAATTTCTGATGAATATATTTGGCGTTGTAACCTCGGAGCGTTGTAAGCTGAACCCGTCGTAACCGGGGACTGCTTGCCAACGCAAGGTACAGTAAAACATAGGCTGAGCTACCACATATGTATCGAGTATACTACCATAATTAACCATTAGCTAATTCGTGTTTATTCAATTTCTCTTTGTATTGAATTGTATCATAGGAGTCACTCTGCATGAACCTTCAAATTAGTGACATTAATAATTATACCGTGTATGAATAGAGTATACTTTATAGTGTAGACTAGGCTACCATATATGTACACAAGGTACCAAATACCCTGGTGTAGGCTAGGCTTTCAAGATACGTTTTATCCAACAAATGATTGTTTTTTTGGAACCTAACCCCATCGTAAGTAGGATAACACCTGTATGAGCATTTTTAGTTTTTTTGTGTGTTTGAACTATCAAAATAGGCATGTCTATGTGTTTTTAGCAGGGTTCAGTATTCGCAGGTTCTAGCAGCTATTCCCGGAAATTGAGGTACCCACATCAGGCAAATACGGGGTTTACTGTAATTGCCGATTATTTATCCTGTTGTGAATCACTGGATTCAAACCCAGGATAACTAACCTTCTGGGGGGAGGAATTTCATGATGTTGCCTTGTAATATGTATATCATCCCATAGTTTTGATATATTTACTCTTCTATTCATCATGTGTTATGTGTAATGATAATAATTGTTGAAGTATCATATGTAGTGTAATGTCAGATCTTAAAAGAGTTAGTGATTTGGGTAACTTAACAGCATAATTTAAAATTGGTAATACATTTTAATAGTAACGTAGTATGTGATTGCACATTTTGTCCCCTAGCAACAAGTGTTCTGTACTCGTGATTTCATATATGCGTGATTTGGTTGGTTGTTGTCACAAGAAATAGATATGGCGCTTTGTTTTGATTCAAGTGTTGACAGGTCAGGAGTGCAATCGAATCATGTTAAGATTTCTGTAAGCTTTGTCCCATACAAGAATGTACTGTTCTGAAAACCAACTTTGGTTCTTAGGTCCTGTTTTGAAAAGCGTGCCATTTGGCTGCCAGCTGCCATCTGTTTGATCATGTTGAGATTTCATTGGGAGCTTAGTCCCATACGATTTTTGTTAGTCACATACGCCTTTTGAGAGTAAATGCATGTATCTCAATACAGCCCCGTCATGTTTTGTCTGATGCGTTGCTCTGATAGCATATTGTTCTAATGTCGTCTGATTGTTTTATTTTACACTGGAATCCTCAGTTTGCTCATTCTGATTTCAGAGACCATTAGTGTTGGTTCTCTCTCTCTCTCTCTCTCTCTCTTCAAAAAAGAGAGAAATTTTAACGGAAAATATTTGTGGTCACTGGTGTTAATCTTAGCTTTTGAGATCTGAATGTAGGGAAAGTGTATTCGTAATGGCGCCTGACAAAAGAGTGCTAAAGTTTTCAAAGCTTGTGTAAGGTACAGTGAATTTTACTTATTATTACCATGGTATAATCAGATATATTAGGGAAATTTTGCCTTAGTGAAATTACTATTGGTAAATTGTTTAGGTATTTTTGTGTTATTGTGTTTGAAATCTCTTGATTTTTCACATTTCATATATCGGTGATTTAACATTTATTTACTTAGCATTTAAGTATTTTCTGATAATTTAACTTGCATAATTGATTTATTTTTGACTTACTAAGATTTTCTTTTTCCTAATCTTGAGGAACTCTTGATAGTTTAAATTTTGCTGGATTAATTTAATTTGATAAATTAAGTTTTAGTCATTTAGTTTGTTTAATATTTATAACTCAAAAAGAATTAATTAAATTTGTGTTGTTTCTAGTAATAGTAAATTTTTCTGACTGTGAATTCTAATTATAAATTCTCAATTAAAAAATAAATTTTTTGTATTTTAAATTAAAAGTGTTTCATTTATTGACCACAGTGAACAGGATTACTGTAATTGTGTGCATAAGGCAAGGTGAAACATGTTTTGTTCCTTTAGTTTTGCTGAAGTGAATTAAGACCAGGGAAACAGTTAAGTTGTTTGATGGAGTGATGCCCTTTTACTCTAGTATATTTCTTGTTTAATTGTTGATACCTGACACTTGTTTTGATAAACTTGGTTTGATTTTTTGGGCGATTAGTAAAGCTTTTTAAGGGATCACTGTTACCTTTAGAGTACTCAGTCATAATTTTTTATTGTTATGAGAGTTCAGGTATCTGGCTGAAGTGAGGTAAATTTTTAAAATCTGTGATTGGTTATTGTGTAATAACCAGGTGCTTGGAAACTTCGTGACAATATATATAGTGAGGCCCACCTCAGGTATACAACTGATTCGGCACTCATAATCTTGATTAGCAAGGGAAAATTCTCGCAAAATTTTGTTCCCCCTTATGAGTTATAAATGCAATCTATAAGCTGTTTGGTGGAGACTGGCGAACAGGCTGCCAGGATGGAGGTAGGAATCTGAATCCCCTCGGGTCAGGAAGATACAGGGAGGTCAAGTGGAGGCCAAGGATGGAGAGGAAGTGGGTAGGCGATAAAACAGTGGAGTGATCCAATGGTTCCTTGTTCCAAAGAATTTCAAATAGGTTCAGGAATAATCATTAACTTAGCCTCATTTGCCTCGTGACCTGACCATAAACAACTCATTGATCTAATGAGAGCTAGTCTAAATCTGTGCCTTTTGTTTGTGTTTGTGTCTGTGGTTGAGACTACGCACAAATTTGCTCACCCATGAAAAAGAAGGGACAAGGAAAAAGCATGCTTCATGTGGAGAGTGGGGACAAACAGTTTTTATAGTGTCAAAAATGCAGTAAAAAGCAAGTATCACTTGATAGGTGTTTTACGTAACAAAGAAGTGATTCAGGTGCATCGAGTGTCAGTGATAGAAAATGGGCAAAACGTAGTGAAAAAGAAGAATCCCCCGAGTCTGGACCCAGTGGTACACATACAGCTGAGAAATCAGCAGGAAGTGGACCCCATCTCCCCCCCATTAACTGATCACCATCCCCTCCCTCTCCTCTCGACTGCCACACCCAGCACAGTCCCGAGCACTAGCTAAAGGTAAGTCTCTTAAGAATTTTATTTTAATGTTAATGTATTGCTTTTGATTGTTTTTATTGTTATCATTGTTAAATTTATTGTGAAATTCCCTTTTATTTTTTTTTATGTGAATTGTTACTGGTTTTACTCTCTTCTCCGCCTTCTCTACACGTGCTCCCGCTCCCTCAGTCAGCTGTGCGCCACTGTGGTGACATGATTTTGTTCATCTTTCATGTTGCATTTTATTGTTAAATGCTTTATTCTTTTATTTAGAATATGATTGTCATTAAACTATATACAGTGCTACATAATATAATTGTCTTAAAGTGGGTACAATAAGTGATTGCAAAAGAGTGGTGCAAAGAAACTGAATTATTTGAATTCCCATTATTCCTTATGGGAATATTTGTTTCCATTTGTGAGCATTTCAATCTACAAGTTGGAACTGGGAACAAATTAACTTCGTATACAGAGGTGCCACTGCATATCTATAAACCTGTCTGTAAATACATATATAATATACATACATGCACACATACTGGATATGTACATGTTCCAAATTTTGTTGAGGAGGCTTGCCTCCCTAACAAAGATATATAGCTGCTTTTAATTACAATCGTTCCCAAGATTCACTACAAAGATAAAATGCCCATTTCTGTCATGTCCTTAAGAGAGGTACTTAGATGGACATTCAACCAGTAAATGTCTCACAGTCTAAGGCACAATAGTTATCACAAAATGGAGGATTTTCACCTGACATCAAGAACCCATGATGAGTCTTGTATGTCCAATCCTTAGCCTGCACATCATTTCTTGTCCCCTTGGCATACAGGGATATGACCAAGGAGACACTGATGATGTAATACGCATTTTTATTTGTTGCATGCCTCCCAAAGGAAATTACAAGCTTTTAATTTTCGACCTACTAGAAGATATACATCCAGATAAGGTACTAGGCATCCTCTGGGTTCTGGGGAGATAACTGCTGACTTAGCAAGCTGATCAGCTTGCTTGTACCTAGAACCCCAACATGGGAAGGCAACCAGGAAAAATTCACTTCTTTACCTCTTCTTTTCACTAAAAGCAGCCATTCCAATACTGTATCTCTAAAATCAGTAGTTTAAAGAGTTAAAATATTCTAAAGACTGAGGAGCACTTCTTTAAGGCCTTCAATTGCATGCTGCTCTGCTATAAAACAACAGATACAACAGATGATAATTCCTGCTTCTTTCTACATCAGGGGAAGGCCACTCTAAAGCCAATGTCAGCACCTGACTGAACCATCGGTAATAACTACTAACAGAGAGTTATGTTGGAAGAAATAATCTAAAAATATTGACCCCTTTGCCTCATTGGACATATCTGCCATTGTAGAATTAAAATATCTACACCAATTTACCTCTGGGAGATTCCATGGGGCTACACCTAACCGAATACCTAACTGGTAAAATCTCCATCCCTGACATGTGTAATCGCCTGGTTATACATTTTATTCTAAAAGCAAATGGCTGAGGTTGTTGGGGTGATCTTTATAAAATTGTCAATGCCTTTCATTTCTGATACAAATGCTGGTTAAGAACTTATGGAGCCTCTGAACTCTGTACCAGCTCCAAACCAGCAGACATTGGTAATGCAGATCCAGAGTCATCTCTGCAGGATCTACAAGCATGCTCTCAGTAGGAGATTATTTAAATGCTCCTTTAGCTAATCTAAACCCTCCATGATGGATTGAATTAAGCATTTTAAGGTTATAATAAGGCTTTGCTGAGGTGTACACTTCACACCCGAGTTAATTTTGAAAGGACTAAAGCTTTATATAGTTTCCACATCTGAGTTTAGTCTGCACCGCAAAAAGTGTAGGACAGAACTTTCAGCACATTCATTGCTCTTCAGCATTTTATCTTCATATGATTCAGAAGTGGAATCCAAGTCAGCTTGCTATAAAAAATCAACCCAAGAAACCTTGTTTCACAAACGCATGGAATTCTCTGCCCATGTGAACAAATCTGAATCCCGGATGGAATCCTCTTATGCAGCAAAATGCATGATTACCATTTTGCTGCTGAAAACCTAAACCACATTCATCTCCAGCCCATATGTTATCAGCAGCTGAAGGTGACGATTAAACTGCTACCATCCACCTTGTTGCTGCAGAAGTATCAGCGGCCATAACAAAGAGTACAATGCTTGTGCCCATATTTGCAGGGATACATACCCACACTAGCCCCCATGTATGCTTCAAAATCAGCAAATACCCTATACACTTGTGTAATGTTCGATATCTAAAGACCAGTTTTATGGCCTAAAATTTTGGGGTCAAACATCACATGAAGTATAGTTTTGGAAAAGTGTAAGATTTTGGGACTAGGCTAAGCCTAGGCTTTGGATTTCCCAACAACAGAAGTCCGGCAGTAGCATTTACTTCCCAACAGTTGGCGAACTATTTTTTTTTTTTTTTTTTTAAGAATAAAGACAACAAACAAAAATGAAAATGTCTTACTTATCTGAGAATCTTTTATTATTGTTATGGTTCTATTTATGGTTGTTCTGGAAAGCTTTATAATAAATGTAGCTACATATCCAAGTAAATAAGTACAGTATTAGCTGCAGTTTTGTATTTCCATCAGGTGATTTCCCTTCACTGAAACGATTCACAAGGAATCGTACATTTTTTCTTTTGGTAAGGATGTGGTAAATTCAAAAACCTAAAGTCATGGAATAAATTTAATGAAAAAAAAAAAAAAAAACAAACATTAGTGAAGAGAGATTAAAGAGGGATTAAAGAATCAAAATGTATGATGATTATACTGTTCGCTAGTTACAGTGGATGCTTGGCAAGCTTTCAGTATTTAAGACAAAACTACTGTAAACAAAAAAGGTTGGAAGTTTTTTCCTTTTGTTTTTATCATAGTTAATTTAATAAATTTACAATGACATATACTGATTTTTATACATTTTATGAGTATATTCTAACCTTTTAGCTTCTCAGTTTGCCTCAATTTTTGAATGTGAATCTTAGACTAGCCTAGGCTTCCATTATGTTTTGATTCCCAAATATATAGAAACATAATGAGCTTTTTGCAAGAATCAAATCAAGCATTACATGGGGTATATGCTAAAATCCTAATATATGCAGTAAACAATGGGAGTTGAACATTACATGGAGTCGAATATTATACGGTATATATGGTGCCAAACCCCTCCTAAAAACACTTAGAACACTAATTTGATGGTTCAAACACAAAAACACCCTCTAAATATGATTATACTTGAGTATTTTAGTAGTTTTATCACAAAATGTGCATTTAGTCATGAAAATATGAAAATATAGTAAGTAATGAATATTTTTCAGTGAAAAATCCTGCAAATAGGCGAATTTTCTGAGAATTGTGTATATAAGTTTTATGAGGAAATCCTTGAATCGTCAGAACGTTAATGGGGTTTACTGTATAAGCTACATCTGTGGGAATTATTTTGGATACCCCATTGATTGCTAAGGCGAACAAGCTTACACTTAGAACACTTCCTTGTGGCACTCCTTGGTTGAATACATCTGACACTGTTGCTCCAACCAGAACCTAAAATAACCTATTTTTTTAAAAAGCCTTGACCCTCAGAATGCCATACCTCTTGTTGTATCATAAGCCTTCTCCAGATCAAAGAAAACAGTGACATGATGTGCTTGTTAGCAAAAGCTTCACATACTGATGATTCTATTCGAACCAACACACCATTTGTGGAGTGCATATTTCGAAAACTACACAAAGCAGGTGACAAATATTTACCACGTTCCAAGTGCCACATCAAACATGCATTCATTTTTTTATGATCTTACGCACATGATGTCAGTGCAATGGTAAGATCTTTCTCTGTCTTGAAACGGTCTTTCCCTGGTTTCACGAATGGCAGTAATTTTATCATCTCCTTTATATTAGGGAAGTTATGTTCTCTGAAAATTTTCTTAATAAAGCTTAATATGAAAAATCTGGTATTTTCAGGGGTATGCTTAATCACTGAATATGTCATATCATCCAGTCCAGGAGCTGACTCGCCATATTTATTTAAGGCTGATACAACTTCTCTCATAGTAAAACGTACATTGTGTATTCCATTCCTTAGTGTGTTAAAATCAATTTCTACCCATTCCATTAGCCTTCTTTGAACTGAACAGGTTCTGTCCTTTTTCTCTGCAACATTAGCAAAATGATTAGCAAACTCACTTGCCACTAACCAGGAATCAGTTACTTCACAACCACTGATCTTGATAAATGGAAGTTGACATGGAGTAAATTTACCTGCTATTTTTCTAACTCTTCCAAACTAAAATCAGAGGTGCTTTTGAATTTAGTGAAGATATGAAAATTGTCCTGGATGTGCCTTTGTAATTTCCTTGTGGAAATGAGCTCTTGCTTTTCAAAATTCAACAAGGTACTCAGATTTTCGCCTGCAGTATCTGTTGAAAGCTGCCCTCATAGTTCTATGAGTTTCCTGGAATTTACAAGTTCACCAGGGAACTAGCTGGCAGATGAATATGCCAAAGTCCTAGGCATTGACTGAAGACCAGCCGAGAATATAATTGTTTTAAAAAGTCAAGAGCATCATCTACAGATGGAAAGTCACCCTGGAATGTTGCTTAATCAGCTTTACCAATGTTTCATTTAGGTAACCTAAGAATTTGAGGCTACATTTATTAATGGAAAATAGTCGCTGGTAAATCTATCATTTATCACTCTCCAATTAAACTCAATAAGGCATCCATCACTGCATATAGATAAATCAATTACTGATAATGTACCTGTTTGGATCTGAAAATGTGTAGACTTCTCTGCGTTTAGGAATTCACATTTCACTTTCTATGATGGAACACAAGCAATTTCCTCTTTGACTGGTAACGATGTCACCCCAAGAGGGTTTCAACTATTCATATCTCCCAGAATAACAAAGCAATGTGGTAGCTGTTGAATGAGGGATTTAAATTCATCACTGATTCACATTAATATACACATAACCTTGTCCTGACAATGCTCTAGTTTAGGGGTCAGCAACCTTTTGGAGAGAGCAGGCAAGACAGCCATACAGTGTCTCGGAGGAGGGCCATGATATCAAATGTACTATTAGGATCGCTTGAGGGGAACGCCAATGCCATAAGGCACCATTATAAAGAAAATGACTGTTTCTACCTTATGACTGAAGGGATTTGCTTCAAATTTTTACCACCTGTATTCGACAACTAATAAAGAAAATTCTCTCATGGGGAAATTTACAAATTCGACCTCTCAAGTTTACTTGTTTTGCAGTTTTAAAAATTCATGTCATTTTTAAAAATTAATATGTAAAATTAAAAGTTGCACGGAAACGCTATTTTCCCAACAATAGTTTGCCATGTATGTTATAATAAAGGCCTCTTGGTCATTTGATACATTCTAAATCAAACTGCAAACAGCTTACTACTTTATGTTACACATTATGCTTGTACTGCTTTGCTGAGCCCCAAAATAAGCCCAGATGTGCAAGGGTTTAAACAAGCAGTAACAAAATATTTCTTCATTGCAACTTATATCATTAAAGCAGCTTGGAATTTTGTCTCTTCATGAACATCATTCAACCTAAATGACAACAGGTCCAGGTTAACCATTTTAGTTGCAGCTAGTTATGTAAATAAATAGAAGAACTCAAGAAAGTGGTAACTTCTGCCAAAAGAATAAAAAAAAGAGAAAAATTAGCAATTCAGGCTACAATATCTACAATCTTCAAAATCAAATGAAGTTCTAGCAAGCCTCAAGTTCTGACACTTGTCTGTTCTTGCTGAAATAAAAATAACTTAGATATTTCCTGACTATTTCTATTATAGAGCATTACCTAATCTGACAAATAATTAATGAAGAGTTTTATCACGCCACTGAATTATAATCTTCAATATACAGTAATGGTTTTTACTACGGTCTGTTGACAAAAAAATAAACTGCTACTCATGATATGACTATGAATTACTGCAGTACTTTAATATGCCTTTAAGAGTACTGGGCAACTACACAGAACTTCAAAGGGTACTACAATGGGTAAGCATAAAATAGAATCCTGTTATTTTTAAATGTTTAAAGCAAATATCAATTAACATGTTTGCCTGGCATAAAGAAGAACATCATCCTTCCATAATTGGCAGGTCCATCCTATTAATGAGAAATTTATATACTCTAGTATTTTAAAAATTTACTCACCTGGTGAAAGAGATTATCAGTGACTGATGACATAAAGCAAACCCTGAATCTCATGGAAACTGATGAATAGTAGACAGAATTGCCCTGTCGATTACATTCAGTAATTCACCAGATTCAGCATGAAGATACTAGTTATGAGAAGAAATAGCAGCCTTACTTTTAGTTTACATGTAAGTGGATTAATACTTCTACACAAAAAAGTAAATCAGAACCCTTTGTCTTGTTGAAATAAGAGCCAGATCCAGTATCTATATAGTCTATACCATATCTACACAGTAAAATGCTAATCCCTATGAGGATGAAATAAGAACCAAATCTACTACTGCCTACTCAAGATCAAATATAATGTCTACTGAGTATTCATACATATACTACTATATAGTCTCATATTTCTCTACATAACATATAAGTGTATACGTATTATGTACATTACATATAATGTCTGCATATACAAAGTCTTATAAATTGAATTCACATTTGAATAAATTAGTCCTGCCCCTGTAGTTTCCTCAAGATTTTAATTTTAATGCTGTACAAGACATATCAGTAACAATGAAACACATGCTGCCTTGCACATAACATAGTCTACCTACAACAATGTAGTCAAGGGTAACATGCTATTTAACAATACTATCAACGTACAGTCACCTGCTTGTATGATATATCATGATTCCCTTTGTTCAGGACACTAGAGGAGATAAGATATGACCTCATTCCATAGCCAGAATGTATATACGTCTGAGATCTCTACTTCCCAGGCCAGTCAGGCCAGTAATTGATGTGGTATCGGAAAGTTGACCCTTCAAAGAGCCTGTCCATCCACATGGATAATCCTTCTAAGAGTTGTTCTTCAAAAAGTATGTTACTATAGTAGTTGAGCAGGGGTTTCTGGAAAGAGGACAAGACTTTGAATTAAAAGGTTAACTAATAAACTAACAGCAAACCACATTTTAAGCCTCATGCTACTATCAGGATGGCACTTAAGTATCTGTGTGGGGAGAGCATATCTTTGTATTGGACAAATTTACATGCATTAAAGCAGTTTCCTCCTACCTTGGTGCATTAAACATTACAGGTTTTTGCAAAGGCTACTGCTGCCTCTGAAAAACTTCAGTCTCTGAGACTGCTGATAACTAATAGGCCTATAGATGAACTACATCCAGGTTGAAATAAAATCTGTAGATGTATGAATGTTCCAGGAGTTTCTTCCAAACCAGAACACTCCAAAAAGCTGTCCGTCACCTTGCATAACAAAAACCACAAACCACTTATACTATGGCCAAACTGGAGCTATCAAAAAATTTCCATTTTGTCAGATGTATGGCACTTCCACACAACTTGTCTGAATAGGGTAAATGGAGGAAACCCTAAACAATTGTCCTGCTCAAGTCGTCCACTAGCAGTGTCCCTTTAATCCTCCTCCACTCTCCCATTAACCAAACTTTGAGATACCTCCTGAGTCACAAACCTGATCATATGCACCCATGCTGCCACAGGTGCCAAGGTTCAGATGAAGACTTTGCATGAGGTGCACTGATGGCACTATCCCCTTACAGGTTTAAGGGCATCGGGCGGCCTGCGATTTTGGTGATATTGGCTCAAATTCGTGAAAATTAGTTATCGTCATATTTCCACAGATCTGGGTCCGGCCATTGCCACACGTAAGATAATATCGACTAGAAGCCTTTTAAACGGTTTATTTCAATTTAAAGGGCACACCAAGTAGAGAATTAAAGGTCTGGTTAGGGGTGGTTTTACTATTTCATTTTTTGTATTCATTCTTCAGGTATTTCTATTTTTCATTGTATTCTTTCGATGCCCAGACAATATGTTTTCCTGATAGAGATGGCAACGCTTCCAGGACTGAATAACGCGACCAGTTGTCCCGAGAGAGAATTCTTATATTTTTGATGTAATCGTATTTGTTATTTTCAATCCATTGCAACACTTCCTCGACTTTTGGACGTCAATTGTGTATTATATATTACCAACATGCCAGAAAAAGAAGTTTAGTAACCGAAGGAAGCAAGCTCAGTATTATCAAAACTTATCTTGAAGTAAAAGTATAGACAGCTAATGTTATGGCTTCTCACAAGTTGCCACCAACTACGTGTGCTGAGGAGATGCCAAGTACTTCCTATTACGAAGCCCGCTCTGAGTGAAATCTATTATTCCCTTGCAAAATATTATATCAAGATGATGATGATGATGGCACTGACGACTTTGTTTTGAAGTTATCTGATGATGAGGAGAGAGAGGAGGAAGAGAATGAGCATTTTGAGATGTAATTGCTGTCCCTGAAACGTAGCTTCAGGAGATATTGAAGCTGCTGGTGCTCTCGCATTGTGGCAAAGATCACTAGACAGGGAATTCATATACTATAAAGCATTTGTTGGTGAAGGGATTCGACAGCATATAAAGGAGTATGCAGTTTGAATGAGGGCACTGGTTTTTATGGCACTCCATATCCAGTGCTTGGGAAGAATGCATAAACCACGTTCGGAAGAGGATTGTCTTTCATCTTATGGCCTTGAAAAAGATACACAATATGTTTCTGAATATGTAACAACAACAAAAACAAAGTTATGTTTTAGGAGTGAGCTTGAGGACTCAATATTTGAGTGATAGCACGGTCATAAAGATTTGGAACATGATATCAGCTATGCAGCAAGTTCATTGCTGCCTATTATGAGAAAAATGACAGGGGAAAGCCTGAAAGGCCTTCAGATGAAAGAGAAGACCAGGAAACTGAATGTCTGCTATGCATTCAAGAAAAGCAAAGAACATCAAAGGAGGATATGAAGGAGGGGCCTAATTAGCCTCCTAAAACCTGGCAGCACAAGAGTCGAGTGGCATTCTAAGATTATCCCTAAAAAATAATATATGATAAACTATTTTCTTTAAGTGATGTGTTTTTTTAGAGGGAATAATATATCTCTTATAAAAGAGAGGGGAACAAGTGCCATGTAGGCTTTTCCAAGAAACTTTATATGCTTCTAAAGCAAAATAAATGGTTAGCAAACTTTAACTGCATTTTTCTCAAAACTTACTTTTTCTACATTCAAATTCCAAAAACTCCTGTATTTATGAATGGATTTTAAAATCTAAAAGCAATTTGAACAAAGATAGTGAGAGAACACATCGGCAAATTTATTTTTCTTTTTTTTAAAAATTTTTTTACCAAGATTTAATATATAATTTTATGGTATTTTTATTGCACTTTTAAAATATTTTAAAATAGCATACATCACATATTAGATTTTGAGTTTGCGTTTTATTTGATAGGAACTAAACTTTCTGCTATTACTTTTGTTTTTAAATTGAATGATAAATAATGAAGGAGATTTTTAAAAAAACACAAAAATGTTATGTTTAAAAGAAAATATTCGTTAAAAAAAGTTTTCATCCATTCACCTGAAATTTTGTATGCATCTTCGGTCAAACTAGAGGTAACACCTGTAGAAGCTTGAACACCGTCACTCAAATTAATCCCTGAGTTTCGATACTTAAGCAAACATGAAGGTTGTATTCTTATGGTCTCTGCGTGGCAACGCCATCCACATCCCAAATTTGCATAAACTTATTAAGCGGGTTGAAATCTAAAATTCATCCCCATCCTTTGTCACCTTCAGAACTACACAAGGCGCCAAAACCTCGGTGATCTATCCATTACCTACTCAACTGCTTGCTTGTGGTACATGAATCTTGCATCATGTGGACCCTTTAGGATGTCTCTTTAAAGTCAGAAAATGCCATAATACCATTGGTCAACAACCAGTCACAAAATATTTCCTAGGTGAGATACAGCATTTATACCTTGCAGCAATAACTGTCCTTTCTCCAGGAATGACAGAGGCATGAAGGTCTTGAAAGGTAAGCTTGGGCAGGATTGTTACATTGTGAAATAGGAGCTTTATAGCACAAATCAGCAAATATCTTGATGAGACAAGCTAGTATTTAACAGCAAGCAAATTTCAATATAACTGTTACCCCATAAATTCAGTTAAACTAAATAATAATAACGATACCCCATAACAGGAAAAGCAGGCATAAAAACATTTATGAAGAAGTTTTGTTACACTGAAATGTCACTGTATCATAAAAGCAGGAAAGTATTTAATACTTACTAAAACAATTACCATTACTTTACAAATTTATGTTAATGCATGAACAACAGAGAAAAATATTGCATGTATAACATTAGTTATATATGCAACAACATACACTATTATTAATACACAGTGAACAACATCATTATTATTATTAACCCTTAAACGCCTACTGGACGTATCATACGTCGACTAAAATTGTCTGTTAGGTGCCAAGTGGACATACCGTCACGCCGATTTACAAAAATTTCAACCTTCGGTCAACTTTGACTCGACCGAAATGGTCGAAAACACAATTATAAGCTAAAACTCTTACATTCTAGTAATATTCAATCATGTACCTTCATTTTGCAACAAATTGGAAGTCTTAGCACAATATTTCAATTTATGGTGAATTTTTGAAAAAATTTTTCTTACGCCTCTTGCTGTAACTCTCCGGCCGAAAATTTCAGAAATTCTTTTCGTCATTTTGTCATAATTTTTGCACTGTTCTATATTAGCCGTTACATAAAGTTTTATATATGAAAATGTGCGCAATTTCATGTACAATACAACAGAAAATAACTCATGGTTGTAGCTTTTATCAGTTTTGAAATATTTTCATATAAATCACGATAACTGCCAAAATTTCAACCTTCGTCAACTTTGACTCGACCAAAATGGTCAAAAACACAATTGTAAGCTAAAACTCTTACATTCTAGTAATATTCAATCATTTACCTTCATTTTGCAACCAATTGGAAGTCTCTAGCACAATATTTCGATTTATGGTGAATTTTAAAAAAACTTTTTTCTTACGTCCGCGCCAGAAATTCTTTCACACGCTGTCGTAATGTTTGCACTGTTTTATATTAGTCGTTACATAAAGTTTTATATATGGAAATGTGCGCAATTTCATGTAGAATACAACAGAAAATAACTCATGGTTGTAGCTTTATCAGTTTTGAAATATTTTCATATAAATCACGATAACTGCCAAAATTTCAAGCTTCGTCAACTTTAACTCAATAAAATGGTCAAAAACGCAATTATAAGCTAAAACTCTTACATTCTAGTAATATTCAATCATGTACCTTCATTTTGCAACAAACTGGAAGTCTCTAGCACAATATTTCGATTTATGGTGAATTTCTGAAAAAACTTTTCCTCACGCCCATGCCACGGTAACTCGGCCGAACATCTCAGAAATTCTTTCGCCATGTTGTCGTAATGTTTGCATCGTTTTACATTAGTCGTTACATAAACTTTTATATATGAAAATGTGCGCAATTTCATGTAGAATACAACAGAAGATAGCTCATGGTTGTAGCTTTTATCAATTTTGAAATATTTTCACAAACATCACGATAACTGCCAAAATTTCAACCTTCGTCAACTTTAACTCGACCAAAATGGTCAAAAACGCAATTGTAAGCCAAAACTCTTACATTCTAGTAATATTCAATCGTTTACCTTCATTTTGCAATAAATTGAAGTCTATAGCACAATATTTCGATTTATGGTGAATTTTTAAAAAACTTTTTCCTTACGCTCGCGCTGTAACTCGGCCAACATCTCAGAAATTCTTTCGTCTCGTTGTCATAATATTTGCACCGTTTTATATTAGTCGTTACATAAAGTTTTATATATGAAAATGCACAATTTCATGTACAATACAACAGAAAATAACTCATGGTTGTAGCTTTATCAGTTTTGAAATATTTTCATATAAATCATGATAAATAGAAAAATTCGACTTTCGGTCAACTTTAACTCGACCTTAAATGGTCGAAAACTGCAATTGTAAGCTAAAACACTTACAGTCTAGTAATATTCAATCAATTAACTTCATTTTTTCAACAAACGGGAAGTCTCTAGTACAATATTTTCGATTTATGGTGAAATTTGAAAAAAACATTTTTTTACATCCGCACGTTATTTAATTCATGCATCATTTTGTGATAATATTTTTCTGTGTTGTTTTGATCGTTTTACAATTTGTTATATACCAAAATCATCGCAATTTAGTGTACAATACAACTAAAAAAATTAACTCATTAGCTTTAACCGTTGCAGCTTACAGCGATTTGTATACAATTATATGAGTTTTTTTCGCTGTCATATATTCCAATATTTTATATGATAATGATATTTTTTCATTTCAGATGGTTGCATACTAAACTTCAGGCAATGACAAAAAAGGAGCCAAAAATGAACTCTTAATCTTAAAAACTAAGCTGCTGTGATTTTTGAAAAACTTTTTCCGCATTGGGCGCTAACTCACCGAATGCTGCCGCATACGGGAGACGTTTTTTTAAATAGAGGCTCGGCGTTTAAGGGTTAAGTAGTTTAACCAGACCTCTGACCTAATTCATTTAGCTCTCACAGGGCTGTCCCAAAGGTTTTGTTGAGATTTTATTAATCAAATTACACCTTCAAAATTTTATCACTGACTACAAATGATGGAGAACCTGACAAATTTGTTTCCAAAGCTCGGCATTCATTGTTGATTATATTATGGATATTAACAAAAATTATAACTTTTAGTGTTACACTATACTCTATAGTCTGCACATACAGGAATTGGACAAGTGGGATATTCATCAAATATCTATGGTTGAAATGAGAGTAACCAGTTCTAAGACAAGTGAAAATTCATTGTGGATGTAAATGTTGTTCCTTTCAATATGATGAATATTATATTCCAAAACTAGGCTCGACCTGTTTTAATCTGTTACTGTTATGTTCATTATTCTCTATATTCTACCATTCATTCATTACAATGGATTTTAGAAATGTTATATAATCACTAATAGGAATACCTATGTGTGATCTTTTCACAACAGGTGCAGCTTTGGCTGCTTTATAAGCTTCACTTCCTTTAACAACCACATGAGCAGGAATCTAACATATCTCTACACTTTTACCATCTTCATATACTTTCTGAAGTGAATACTTAATTTGTTGTGCTGCAAGGGTATTTTTTAGACTATAATTTTAAAGGGTTTCTATAACACTATGCCATCCTCCCCACTCATTCTGTGTTGGTCTGCTATTCAAAACGCCCACTAAGCAAACAATTCATACTTTTAAATAAACACACTAATTATCACGTGAAATATACAATACATTAACAATACGGACAACCGATGGCAAAAATTCTAATGAACATTTTTTAATGTTAAAAGAGCTTACTGCTTTTGAATACTTATGTGGGAATCAGAGCTTGTCTTCCATATTGGAAGATGCCATGAGGATTTCCATACAAAATAAAAACTATACAATAACATTCAATGATTATACACCTTCATTAAGGTATGTCATACCCTACATGAACATACTCATTGTTGATGAAGGCCTGGACTATTTTCTTACATCCTACATGGCTGTAGTTTAACTCCCTAAGTCCCCCAAAATCCAATCAAGAGTGCCACCCTTTGGTAAAATTTTTGTATAAGTCAACTTTTTTTGTGTAACACAGCTAAGAAATACACAAGCAAAGCAATACAACTTTCCCAAAGTGTAATAAAGAAGACATATACAATACTTACATCAGAGGCAGCAGAATCCTTCCTCTTGTCTCCACTCTCAATATCAGAATCAGATTCTGTTTCATTATCACTGAATCCCATGAAATCTCCACTGATACCAGAACGCGGATGCTGAAAGAGAGTTCATACTGATGAAAACAAAATGTAGCATCATAATAATTAACATGTAACAACTACAAACATTAAAATAATTCTGTTATTAGGTAACTGGGCAGTTACATCAACACTTGCATAGTGCACCTACCACAATGATATTAATCCCATATGAATAAAGCTAGTAAAATTAGCATACCTAAAAAAATTAATAGTTGGGTATTTTGGCTGTAGCCTCAAGACATGGACTGGTCTACTCACAAATTTACAGTGCAAAATTCAGCACCCCTGGAATGTTCATTAAATTATGACTGATAATATATCAAGTAGTTTAACCAGACAATCAAGTTGGCTTCTTTGCTGGGAAGCCTATTATCCTCAAATTGAAAAAAGTGAACCAGAAAATGAGGGTGAATCTCTAAACAATTTTGCTCTTACTTCATAATACTGTATGGCTAATCACAATACTACTACTCGAGTCCAAATAATAACAGATGGCTGACATCCCTTCGCACAACCCCCCTCCTACTGTACAGAATGAACTTTAAGTACAGTAAATACTTCAATTTCAACTATGAGGGGAAAAATCTTAGCTCTCAATGCAAATTATCTTGATATAGTGTGAGCCTTTTCTCACCTGAATTTAGGAAAAATCTTATCAGCTCAAGAACCTTTACTGCATCAAGCAACCAAGGACAGAAAGAGAGTTGGATCAAAACAAGGTCAAGTTACTTTTTGTTCAGAGGATATGAAATCTGACTGAAATGGAGTTTATCCATCACTTCCGATTTACAAATTCTGATCCTTAAAGGGCAACAACCATGAATATGGGTACAAAATTTCTCAACGAGTACTACGACCCAAGGTTTCACGGACCAACCTTCAAAAAACCCAACTGCTTTTTGAATAAGTATGCCAAAAGTGGTACTTTCTGCCAGAAAATATTGAGATTTTGTTTCCATGGAATATAGATTTGATAAAATATTAAGTATTCTCTGCAAGGTAAAGACCAATATTCTGATAATGTCAAAGTAATCAGTCAAATAATGAAAGTCGCTTGTATTATATTACTGTTCAAATGGTCAGCAGTGCTATAAAGCATTTGAACAGAGGTAAAAAAGGATGATAGCTATGAAATTTATACAGATGCCCTAACAGAAGCCCCAAGAAAACTCCATGTACATCTCACTCTTCTTTCAATAAAAATGCAACATCATGGACTTGGCGATAGCATTTTTGACATTCTAGTCTTCTCACATCTGGTCAAAATAAAAAGGAAAGATTTAAACAGTTTATTTTGTAAATTATTGGACTAATATTAATGATTACTTTTAAAGATGGTTTAAATCTAGTGATTTTTCAATTTGCCTGTAAGAAACGCTTTTCAACATCACTACGAACTTTTATGGTAATGGAGATGATGCAGGACTGTGTTGAGGGGGTCAAATGTATTGGCAACATTACTCGACTGTTTATAAGCCCTTCATAGGGTATGGTAGGAGAAGTTGTTTGACACAATATCAACTGAGGCGTTGTGCCCATTAGTCAACAAAATGCTAGTTACATTGTATAATGTGATGTTGAAGCTCAGGTTAAATGGAATGGTATTTGTTCTGTTAGATTCAAAGTTCAAAACAGAGTGAAGCATGGAGAGGTAATGTCCCCAATACTGTTTATTCTATATGTGGATGTTTTAGCAGATAAGGTTATTTTGCTCAGTGACTGTACAGCTACCATTTTGAGGAGCACAGCTGAAGGTTGTGAATAGGGTAAAAGATTTGGGACATGTTCTGACCAACGCAAGATATACTATTAGAGGCAAGTCTAATAATCACTGATATATGTCATTTTAATTTTTGATCTGCTGATGCTTGGGTTAAATTGTTTAATACTAATTTAATCTAGTTATTATGGTTCCCAACAGACAGATTTACAAATACCCGATGTGAACATGCTTAATGAAGCCTGGAAGGTCTCATCCCATAGGATTCTCAATAAACCCACGCACTCACTCCAGGTTGCTTCCTCCCTCCTGCTTGCTCGCCACCAGTAACGCACATTATTGGTGGAATGTTTGCATTTTTAAGACAGGACTCAATCATGAATAAAAAATTACTTCTTTTTATATTACTGGTCACTTTGTTCTCAAAGAATCAATTCTGTACAAAAATTTTTATTTTGTTAAATAGAAATATTAATCTTGGCAATTTGTTCCATAATAATACCAGTGTGTAGTATTAAGCAATTACTAGAGAAAAATTATAAATATGAAGTGAAGTGGTTGATCAGATGATAAAAGAACTAATAGAATGCTAGGAAAACAGAATGAACATATGTTATAATGCAGAAGAAATTATTTTTACCTTAGACTTTCACTGTGTTAAGCAAGATTTTATCTTTGTGCTTTTTCAAAATAGCTTTTTCAAAATATACGTAATACATGTCACAGTATGTAATGCATATAAATAAAGATTTAAAATTTAATATGAATTTGAATAGAAAAAGAGAGACTAAGAACTATTGATTTTTAAAACTACAAAACTAGTTTTATTTTACAAAACCATCAATCATACATATACTATATCAACTCATATCTATGGTCTTTACAATTCCCCAGACTCATATTCTTTTACTAACAGACATAAAGAATGGTAGTCTCAGAGTGGAAGCACCACCTGTATCTTCATTTACCCAATAATCATCTTACTAACTTTCTATGCAGTCTAGAAATGATGCTAATGGATCAGTGGGGTTGGGAGATAGCAAATTCAAAGTATGATTGATGAGTTTGTATGAAAAAACTATTTTTGGTATCAAAACTCCATTTCACTACAACCCCATTAATCATATTTACTGTATGCCCATATCATAATTTGGATGCAAGGAGCAAGGTGGTGAAATGCTTTGGATATATCAGTTTATCCAAGGGAGAGCCCTTGCATACACAACACAACTCTAATAAGAGCCTCAACATAAACATAACACAAGCAGCACATACCAAATACACATTACAATTACCAATTAAACAACTGATGTCAGGGCAAAAATGTAACATTTGGTAAAAAATATCATGAAAATAAAAAAATTTCTAAGTAATATTGGTACTTCATACACAATAAACAAGAGGTCATGGATGAATTTAACTCTTGGCACTAGCTACTATCAAGATTGTATAGTAGTAACATACAAAAAAACACTAAAAATTATGGGAATTTGCATCACGTACAGATATAAAATGGCAAAATCACATAAAAAGAGCAGAGAATAAGCTGGAATATTTACAGGAAGCAGACTGGCAACAATCAGTAAGTAATCACTACAGTATTTTAACTTAGAAAATTGAAGATAAATAGGAATCAGGCAAGATCATGAAAGAAATTTGAAAGAATAGGTTATGAAATCAAATTTTTCTACACTGATGAGTAACATGTGCAGACCACCTCACACCAGAGCAAGCAGTCCACATACACAAAAAAATAAGGACGACAGTTACTATTGATTGTATGTTAGTTTTTTAAGTTAGTCATTATTTTATTTTCTGCATTGATGAAGTGTATGGGTATTACAGAATGTATAAAAGCACATGTTTAATTTTATAAGATGTTTTATAGCATAGCATTCCTTATGTTTAAAGAGTATGTTATTTTTGTGACGTCATGGGGAAGTGACATCACAGGACGAAAATGGCGGGAGAAAATGTAAACAAACAATGAGCGGGAGTGTTGAAAGCATGGTGTAGAGGTAGAGAGAGTTTTCTCTGGCTGTTAGTTTATAATGGTTGGGTTGTAAGTCTGTTTGTGGTTTTTGTTGTCGTAAGCTGGATTATAGAGTAAAAAGAACAACGTGAACAGGTGAGTGGATCACATAATTGAATAATTTAAGGATAGGTTAGGCTACAAAAATTTTCAACTATGGGTCATGAGCACACAAACATGAATTTCCGCTCTTAACTAATCTGCTTCTGCTGTCTACTAGATATAATAATGAGTCAGGAACTACGATGGGCCTCTTATACGACTGTTTTGTTAGGACACAAATTAACAGTTTCATCTTCACCACCAAATTTTGATAATTTTAAGAAATTTTTATAACTAGCCACAGCTCATCTGAATACTGTGAAACTTCAATTTAAATCATGTTCACTGAGTCTACTAAAATTTAAGGAAATCAAAATATCACACAAGGCAAACCTTCATACATAACAAGTAACAACAAGAAACTAGAGAACTTACTCTTCTCCTGAGTCCTCCCTCAGATTCAGATGGTGCAGGAGACCCAGCCTAAAAAAAAAAAAAATATCGAAGTCATGACTGACTTTTTTCTATGTAAATATCACTTTTCAATCTTCATAAGGCAAAAATATTTAAATGGAAAGAAAATCTACTTTATAAAACACTCAACATATATAAAAGACTAATGTTCTTTCTTTCTTAAAACTCAAATATTTGATTTGTGAAAATTTGTAGAAAATTATTACATACAGCTCAAAAATATACATATTATAAAAAAAAAACAAGACATTATTATAATATCTTTGAACCCACATTCCAAAATACCCACAGAACTACTTTATCAGAAAAATTACTAATGAAACCTTGACATTCAGTTGCCTCTGTCTTTTACAATCATTTCATTCCATACAGACCATTTGATCATTAAAATTATTCTTCACTTAAAAAAAAGTTTCTCTCTCTTAAAGAATTGTAAAAGTACCAATTGCATTTTGGGCCATTTACCCATTTAGTGGAATACAAATGAAACTGACTATAGAATATTCAGTGGACTTGTGAGAATTATGCTTTAAAACTTTATATTAACCTCAATTATGCTTTAAAATTTGAAAATAAACAGCTGCACCTACCCCAAACACAGACTCTGGATGTTTAGCATGATATAAACAATAGTACTTTCTGTGTCCATTAAGAGCAATCACAGTTCCTATTGTATTTTTGGGGTTGATGTTGAGATCACGAGGCTCTGGCAAACCCAAGATAAGAATTCGCTTATACCATTCCATGGCTGACGCCCTCTCAATGTTCAAAAATGCAAACATAAGTGTCTTGTTTCTGAAAAATAAATAAAAATAATTTTCATAATCCATTCCAAATTCCGAAGATAAGAGGAATTACAAACTTCAAAACCATTGTCCCTAACAGAACATGCAAAGCAATTTTCTTGTAAAATTTTAACAGGGCAACTGCTTCAACTATAAAAATAATAATACAACACAGACCCCAACTACAATATTTTAAACACTGAAAAATGTCTCATCCAACAGCTCCTATCCCCCTACACAAATAGAAGCAGATTTATGCACTAATGAGCTCAGTTAAGTTTAAAAACTTTCCCGGTAAATACTTAATTCATATAAAGGGCATTTTTTCCAAATACCAAGAACTACACTGAGAAACTTCCACCAACTGCATTTCACACAGAAATCATAAGTAACTTTTTTTCTGGAACTTACTATCAATCATGTCATTTAAAACAGATTTACACACTTCTTGAAATTTACTATCACTTACATCATTAAAAGCAGACAACTAAAAGCTTAAGGTATACATAGAGGAACAACTTACTTTCTATAAGGCCAACAAGCTTTGTGGAATTTAGGCATTAATTTTGCCCTGCTTTCTGAATCACAAAGCATAACTAGTGTACGGCATCCAGGCTTCAACATTCGTACCAGACCATTGTAGGTTTCTCCTCGTAGCTCATGAACTTTAAGCTGAGGCTGAACTCTCAGCTTCCCAGTCTGATCAACAAATACCCCTCCTGTTTTGCTTACACGCTCTTCCTCTAGTTTTCTGCAATAAAGAAAATGTTGATTAATCTATTCTGTTCAAGTGAATTTCTTACTGATTAGATGGAAAAACATTCAATTAACTTATTCTGTTAAAATGAAATGGTGGCATCAGAACTATCTTTTATACCTAATAAACTTGAAATCTGCTACTCAAATGTTTATTTGAATTATTAGCTAACCTCAAATACTCATAATATTCCACTTTCAACAAAGGAACTATAATATACCAAAAAGCTGACAAAGAAACTTATATTTTTTCAAACGATTTCTCACAAGTTTCCTTTTAAATACTATTTTAAAAATTAAGCCAGAGTAATACCACAATCTTACAGCAGAACTAATAATTTCTTTGTCTCATCCTTGGTGTATACATTTTCAATAATATATGGTAACAAATGCAGCAACTTCCTTTTCAATGTTTGCATGGAATTTTTGAGTGCAGATATGAAACCACATTACACAAAGAAAAACTATGGGAGATTCCATAATAACAATCACCACCAAGAGGCTGTCTAACTAGAAATCTCATACTGTATATTCTAAGAGAAAGTTATAAAGAAAACTTACACCAAGTAGGACATGACATATCCTCCAGCAACAATAAAGAGGACAGTAATGAAGATGGAGACAGCAGGAACTAGATCATCTTGGGTTACATTTTCCCTGTTGAGAAAATTAACTTAAGTCACTAAAATAAAAACTCCCTGATTCAATTAAACCCTAAAAAGGGTAATCTCTTACATGAAATAAAGCTTTAAAATGACAATATCAAATAAGTCAAGTGTTAAACAGAATACTGAATTGGAAAGGGCTAAAATATCACCTCAACATTACTCTACACGAGAATATACTGTAATATTTTCCAGTATATTGCACTGGGTGTGTACCTTCAGCAAAACCAGATATCTATAAAAGAACACTCTAACTCTGCAAAAGTTACTATACAAGAAAGTACCTATAAAGGGTTCCAGTACTCACGCAAATTCTGTTAACAATGTTACTTTGTTTTTTAGTGGATGGGCCAGGAAAGAGGCTAAACTATTCTGTCTATCAAATACAGTGTTGCCTCTCATGAATATAATTACACTATCTACCATGACTATTAAAGTTATCAGAATTTCTTTCAAAATTATTTGCTACAATAAATGTAACAGCTGTATTATACAGCAAGAAATATAAATAATTTTTAAAGACACAACATTTCTATAAATATAAACATCATCATCACGTAACGTGAATGAATACCAATGCAAGCATTTCTACACAACACAATGAAAAATATAGTTAACTTGGTACAAAAGTGCTTTTCAAGTGATCAGATATAAGAATTTATGAACGGCTGCAATTCAAACAAATTTTTATGACTCCCTGCCACTCTTGACTTGATATGAAAGTGAAGTACAGTAGTTTTAAACACTAGAACAAAACCTTAAACTAAGTCTCACTCTGCAATAGAAAATTAAGAACAAAATATTCAAATGACTTCATATATAACACAGATACAGTAAATGAATTCCTTTTATGTGTTTGGGTTACTAAAAGCCACCCTGAAAATTTTAAGCTCTCATTCCAAATAAATTACTTCAGAAGATAAAACACAAACTTTTATACTTCAAAACTATGCTTTAAAGTATAATTATACCAACTTACCTGAAGTAGTCCTGGACTGAAACCAACTTATTAATGATCCTCCACACATTCCTTGTGCATGCTCATCAAACAGCTCCTGCAATCAAAAAATGATGATAGTGAAGTCCCGCAAGAACTATGAGATACCAAATGCCAAGATTTACGCGGTCCAAATTTTCTTAAAAAATACCAATGAAATTCTGTGGATTTTAAGATTTTTTAATATTCAGCAACACTAACAGAAGAGTAAGGTATCAGAAACACAAATGGGACCACAGCAACAAATGACGAGAGAGAGAGAGAGAGAGAGAGGGAAATTTTTGCTGGAAAACAATCTGAGAAAAAGGTGCTAAATCCAAGCTGTATGAAATACTAAAATGTAAAATACCACAACAGTGTATTATTGCTGGGTGTTGTAAATAACAGTTGTCCAGGGGAAATTACGTAACTGAATAATGTACCACATTGCAATAAAGCTAAAAGCCAGCATTCTCCTATGTGCCATAAATTTCAGTTTACAAGTTGACTTTTTAAGCATGAAAATATCACTCCAAACTTAAGATCCTATCTATATGGCAGAGATAAAATGTGAACACTCATCAAAGAATGGCAAAAATACATAAAAGCACTCCCAACAGTTGCTGTACACCACTTACTATAACCTTAGCAAGTTGCCAGAAATATTTCTAAAAAATATTGTATTACATAAGAGATCATTGTAAAATAATACAAAAAATTTGGTGTATATTAACAAGAAAGAACTGCAGTTTCCAACAGATGATACACAGAATGTAAACAGTGATAACGCCTGAGTTGAGCTGACGTCAGAGGTATTGACTATGCAACAGTGCCTCCTGAGCTCTTCTAGTTTGTGACATCACTACTGTAAACTAACTTTTCAAAGGAGTAAAACAATACAATCTCCACATCATTTTCTCTCATAAAAATAAAGACGCTTACCAAATTTTTATAAAGAATTGTTAAGTATGGATAAAAGCACATTTCTAAAAAAAGTATCCAGATGATATTTCACCTAATATCACATATTCACTAGAAATAACCTCAATAAGTTTCACTCTCTTCTAGATTCCAGACGTCTTAATATAATTAGCAAACTCACTAACCTGAACTACTGTTTCAAAAGGCATTGGTTGATTGGAATGTAGAAGTCGTTGAACAGCAGCTCTTAGAGCCTCCCGAGAAGCATTATGCTTCTCAGGTTCTACTTCCCATCCTCCATCCAACCATTCATACTTGAGATGGTTCTGATCTTTTCGCCACAAAATAACAATGTGATGATTTGTCTCCACGGGTGATCCAGATGCTATAATAAAACATTTTGATTAATCAACATGTAATGCTATGAGCAAACATTTTGCAATAGGACAAAAAGAAACTATAATACTTCAGAAAATAATTAGCTGGTTGTCAATCTAATTAACAACACAAATTTCTGATTAAAAAACTTTCTTCACTACTTCAAGTGTAAATAGAGTATCTTGCTTTACAAATGCCATCAAGATGGTTGGGGAAGATATCAAGAACTCATAAAAGCAATGCAAATTACCAGTGCTTCAATTATTTCAATAAATTCTTTCTTCATTTTTATTTTTCATAAACACTGCAGTTTTACTTGTTTTCATCAATCATGTTTTCATCAATCACAACAAGCAGACAATTATTAAATTTAAAAACCAAACAAAAAACCAAGACAAACAAGAAAAGAAGAATTGCCCAAAAGATAAATCAGCCTGATGACTGGAAAGCGAGAGCAGCTAGAAAATCAGTCTATTATGGATAACGGAAAGAAGGACTGATCTTGGTTGAGTTGTGGCTTAAGTTTGTGAATACATATGGATTCTACAATCCTTGAATCAGACAATTTTCAACAAGAATCTACAATTTGAAAATCCCTTATACTTATTTTTGCCTGAAGGCATCTACCGCAGTGTTCACAGATTGAAAACTGCTTGACTGTAAAGTCTCTACCTGTCCTATCACTGAGTCCCCTCATGCTGACAGTATTTTGTTTCAAGTACCTTCATGAACTACCCAAATACCCAACTTGGTAGTTGGGGCAAGTACAATAGTACATAATACCAAGACTCAATGAATCAGGCTGTTTATCTTTAAAAGGCAGTAGGCTTTTTATTGTAAAATCATTACTAAAAATTAATTTAACAGTAATCTGTGGATAATATCTATCAAAACAGTATTTTAATTCCCTCTCAAGTAGTTTAACTGATTTACCAATGTAAGGCAATTTACAATAAAAGCTAGTTTAAGAATTGTTACTAAACTGTAACAATTGGCACTTTAGGACCGTACATATTATCCAGAAAAAGCCTAATACGTTTATAGACCAAGTTGACAATTCTCCATGCCATCCCATACATCTCAGCTTTGCCAACAAGAATACAAAAGTGGTATTCCTGCCACCAAACAAAGCTACCTGATAATCGAATGGCATCACTTCCATCAAGTTAACTTGCACTGCTTCACCTTCAGGAGGATTCATGCTGCCCTTATGCTAATCCTGACTGCAGCATCAGGTGCCAAGAAAGTAAATACATGTCCCAAGTCATTATACGAAAAGGTATTCAATAACTACAAGGACTTCCCCTCTATCTATACAATTAGATTAGGTTAAAATCCTCGAGCAGATAGTCTATACTTCACAATTACAGATGCTTTAGTTAAAAAAAAAATTGCTGTGGAAAACTGTTTCTTCTTTGTCTCTGAATTAGCAAACAGGTGTTCCTTTGGCTGCAAGCTGTTGTAATCCCTCATACAATATGAAGGCATCATTTCACAGAAGGGTCGTACCTAAGAATCATACCCTTCAACACACAATTTGTAGAAAAGTTATTCACAAGTTTTTTAGTCCAAATTGATAGCTCTGCATTATAATAATTACTCTGGTACCCATTGACATGATTTGAAAATGCAATAACCTAATACCAAAATTCTTCAAGTCAAAACAGACTGGACTCAGGCTCAAATAATTTTATTCATAAATGTACATCCAACACAGCCCTTATTACTATGTACAGGCTCCAGTCGCTGACAAGAGTAGAAACTGCAGTTGTTCATCCATACATCCTCATTGTTGTAATATAACTATGATGCAAAATTCAAATCTATATAAATGATGACCATATTCATTTTTAAGTGCACACTCAAAACCAGTGTTACACAAGACAACTAAGTTTTGGAGAATCATGATGACCAGCTTCTTAAATTTAACCATTATATACATGATATAAAATGCTCTACAAACCTGCAGTCAACGATTCATGAATTCAACTTGTTTTTCTCGGAAAAGGTAAGCATAGCGTAACACGGTCTCTTTTCGCGCCTGATCAAGACTAGCATATTCGCGAAGTGCTGCACGGCTTGAGTCATGGGCAGGATCATCTTGAGTTACTAAACACACATAATCGGCGGCGAGATCGAACTGATTCAACAGGACACAAAGCATCAAAAACATTCTGAAAATATTCATATTGCATTAGTTGGTATTCTGCATGACATTTATGAATGCCTAGCTGAGTAAAACCCAAAAATTTATATATTCACATAGTTTTTCATACAAATCCTTCCATCATTTATGATGCCACATTAATGATCTCAATGTCTTCAGTCTCAAGTCTTTGTAAAACACATACAGAAGAGCCTCACTAACCATTTACAACCTGAACCAAAAGGTACCCATCAATTACTTTCTTCCCTTTTTATGTAGTCTGAAGATCAGACTGACAGATTGGCTGGTGGGAGATGGCAACTTACCATATGACTGATGGATTTGTAAAGAAAACTAGTTTTGTATTTTAAAATATGTTTCTTTCATTACAACTTATCAATTACTTTCATGAGTGTCCAAATTGTAATTCAGGTGGGAGGCCACATTTCCAAGTGCCTCAAAATTATTTTGCATATGCCTGTAAGATCAAAAGAAATGGGTTGTTCATAATTATGGAATAAAATGGAAGACAGAATTTAAGCCAGAGGTCGAGTACTGGGAAATATGAGGTCATTCAGCACCGAGAGGAAAATTAAGAGCAGTACAAGGGTTTTAAAGGTGTGAGAGGAAGAAAACCTCACAGTTGCACTATGAAACAACTGTTGGGAGAGGGTGAAAAGTAAGATGTAAAAAAGAGAATATGAATGGAGGTACAGTAAAAGGAATGAAAGGGGTTGTAGCTGGGGGCCGCAGGAACACTGCAAAGAATCTTAAGTAATGCCAACAGTGCACTGCACGAGGTACATTAACAGCACTACCCCTCTATGGGGTGTTCATAATTATGGATAAAAAAATAGTGTTAAGCAAGGTGCTTATATATTTTTTAAGTCCCTTTAAGCTAGTATAAAATCACACACACAATTCATCATGTGAATATATAGAAGCCAGCAACCATGGATGTTTAAGTCTCTAGTTTTACCACATGTATAAGGATGAAGCTATGAAGAAATGGAAAATGAAGGACCTCTGTCTTCCCCAAGGGCAGAACTTGGCCCACCAAATTACAAGCCTCAAAGAGTATGTAACCAACTATTTGTGAGGGATAACTCAAATATAATGTATTAAAGACGAATCACTACACAAAATACCACCCAGTATTTACATTCAAAACAAAAGACCGCCACATTATGTTTAAAAGCAACAAGAGAAAAGGCTCTGATTTTATGAACTAACACTCCCATTTGTTCCTGATGCATTACAGTAAGATTTCAGGATGACACGCCTCAGCCAATAAAGAGATGGCACTCCTTGCTGCTGGTTCTTCCAATGCCTGATCAGAGAACAGTCTGGTGTCACCGCCCTTGGAATCCCAGGTTCCCCTGCAGGTTGTACTGTATACCTCTCACTGACAAAGACATGGAAGGAATGGCAAAGAGCACTGCAGTCTTTGTCCTGCTACATCCATATCTACTGCTTTTTTAACCAATTATTCCTCAAGCTTTCTCAACCCATGTACAAACCACCTCAATCTTTGAGAACTGTCTTTTTACAGCCTCTTGACACTTGTATTATGAATTCCCCATTCATAATACAACCTCCCTACAATATTTCACCTAAGAATCTTCACATTCATTGGTCACATCTTTACAAAATTTCCTCCATTTTCCTCATTACTACCCATGTTTCTGCTCCATGAGTAATAAAAGCCATATGTACTCACCCTAAGTCTTTGCTCTTTCTACTTATGGGACAATTTTTATTTACTAGTAACCTAGCTGTTTCTCCATTTCATTCACACTGCAGCTGCTCTCTTTCTTACTGTTCTCTCGAATCCTGCTTTATAGTTCACTGTGTTCCAAACATAGAAGTGCTTTATCTCCTGTAGGATCTGTCTCTCTTTCACAACAGGGTTCTCAACTCCCTTCTCTTCCCAATTTCCTCTTGTATTACATTTCAAGCATCGACAATCTCTGATTCTATATGCTGTATACTTTGTAATCCTGAGCACTTCTTGTGGCACCACCTGTTACAGTCAGTACACATTAAAGAGTTCACTCCCACAACTCTCTCACAATGACCACATGGCCACTTTCATTTTAATTTTTCCTTTGCTTTCTTTCTAGTCACTACAATGACAAAACTTCTACGTCACATCATAAAGTCAAAATCTCAGAAGCAAATACAATATGGAGTATAACATTCACTGATGTTCCACAATAACACAACAGCACAAGTCACTTAGAATTTAGTCTTGGAAAACTTTAAACTATTTTGAAAATTAAGATATTTTACCAAGACCATCATAAATGAACTTACAGAGCCTACAGCCAATATTACAAATCTACAAACACTACAAGTACCTGGAAATAAACATACCTGAGAAGAAAGACGTGGAAGGGACTAGGAACTTGTTTCCTTCAATAATATCCTTCATTGTAGCATAAGGTAAATCTGTCATAGCCACAGATGCAACAGGAGTATGCATGTCTTCATGGAAAACAAGAAGCGTATCAACCTTGTTTGACACACTATAACGTCAGGCGAATGCTGTCAGTATCTGCTCGATCCATTTGTACATACCTAGATGTTGTGAGACAAGGAAAATGCTCAATTAGTGTACTGAACTATGAAATTACAATAGTCTAATAATATGAATTACATGCGTTACAAATTTTAATAATATACCTATTGTGCTATGCACAATGTGATACTTGAGGTGATGAAGATGGGGAATGCTTTCAACACTCAACAATTATGTATCTTTCCGATGGATATAAGCTATTACACTACTGCCTTACATAACAAAGGACTACGTACATTCAATGGTTAGACCAAGAAAAGAACAACTACATACTAACCTAAATATAAGGCCTTTATCCAAACCCCTAGCCTTTAACACAACAAAAAATTATCTTAAATTGAGATGAAGTCTGCTCAATCAATTGTTTCTCAAATATCAAGTTAACCTTTTTGTTCAAATGACTATCCTTCAGATGGATATAAGCTATTACACTACTGTCATATAAAACAAAGAACTACATTCAATGGCTGGATCAAGAAAAGACAACGACATACTAACCTAAAGGAGTTAAACTAATATAAGGCCTTCTTCCAACCACCTAGCCTTTTAGACAACACACAAATTATCATAAACTGAGATGAAGTCTACTCGATCAATTATTTCTCAAATGCCAGGTTAACCTTTTTGTTCAAATGACTAAACATCTACCAGCTGTTCACTGTACAAAGTAAAAAATTCTTACTAAATTGGACCTATCAACTATGCAAAAGGACTAAAACCATTAACAATTCTGATTTTAGTTGAAAACTGACCCCTTTTAACAAATACAATTACTTTAGTTTTAAGCAAAAGGCAAAGAAAGAGCATTGTCATCAACTACATCCCACAACCTACAATAGCCTATATCTACCCATGACGATCATGTCAGAACTACACCCGTAATGTGAAAAGATTAAACAAACCAGCATACAGACGACAAAACCCTGACATCCTCAACATTAGGTTACTTTATCATATTTCTATAATAATTTATACCTGTAAGACTTTAAAATACTGATCCAAGTTATCTAACATTACATTGATATAAAATGTACCAAATAATGTCCATACTTTCTATGTAGCATATCAGACCAAAACACCATGTCTGAAAGGAGATCTATCAACTTTTCTCTTCCCAGGAGGGATGCTGTGGTTGAACAGGTTTAAATATCTTAGGAAGTTGCTACCTATAGTGTACTTACATTTGCAAATAGAATAGAATAGAACAGAATACAGAATTTAGACCAAGAGCCAACCACTTGGACCTAACAGGTCACTCAGCGATGGAAGGGAAATAGACAGTAAGAGGGCTTTAAAAGTGTAACAGGAGGAAAACCTTGCAGTTGCACTATGAAACAATTGTTAGGAGAGGGTGGAATGTAAGATGGAAGAAGAAAATACGGATGGAGGTACAGTAAAAGGAATGAAAGAGGTTGCAGCTAGGTGTCAAAGGACACTCAAAGACCTTAAGTAATCCCTACAGTGCACCAGGTGAGGTGCACTGACGGCACTATCTACGGTGTTACAATTTTGCAAACAGTTGATGGCGTATCCTTGCAAGCAAAGTTGTCCCAATGGTAGACCATTAACAATACTTTATTTATGGCTTAATGGTGGAATTTCTTTATCTTCTCTTCACCTAAAAATTATTGCCTCCACTGGTCTCATGATTTAACTTTTCTACAATCCCACTATGTAAAAATATTCATTTCCCATTATCTTTCTACTTAAAACATTTTTATTAGGCATTTTTCTGACTCTATGCAAAGCCAAAGTATGCCTGTATAATTTCTACTACTTACTTGTACATACAAACACTAGCCTATTCCATAACTACTCAAGTTTAATCAAAATTCCCCAACTTTTATAATCTGATGTGTTCACTCTCCTCACTTGAAGGGTGTGGTTCATAAACAATTCTACCTACAATTAATACACAATACTTACGATTACAGCTCTTTCCTGAACTCCCATCCAACAGTCAAGTATCGGAGGCGAATGATATCCAAACGGCCAAAGATTAGCACCCGTACCTAAAGTAACAAAGAAAAAATCAGAAAATGTAGAAATCACACTTTCTGCTACTCGTAAGCAGACCGTGGTATTAATTCTTATGAACCCATTAATCATAAATTGCCTTAACATGTGTGATGTGGACACAGCAACAGTCACTTGAAGAGTTGAAAGAAGAAAGACTCACACTGCAAGATGGGCTAGCTCCAGGAACCACAAGGCAATACTCTTCTCATCCCCTTTATGCACCTTAATAAAGACATCTACCTCCCAAGATTACTGCAGTGCTTTCCCAATCACTTTGTTGTGCCATTCTTTTTTATAATTCATTGTCCAGTCATTTTTATCTATCCATACATATTAGTGATGGCCAGTGTTCAATGACCTTTATTTTTGCCATTTTATCTCAGCAAGCTCTTTGGCCTATATAAGTATATTATGTCCAGCTATTGGTCATTGTTGAGTCCTTTGCCTAAAACCTCCTGCCAAATCTTGCTTTTGGATTCCTTTGCTATTTCTGCCTTTTTTCATTCTCTCCACAGGACAGTCCTGTGCTTGTGACAGCCCTTCTGGCTAAACTTTCGCCCTCTTGTTTATTCTATCGCATGAGTTGCCAGATCACCCATGGTTTTTTAATTCTGTTTCCCTACTGGTTTAAGAAGGTCATTTCAAGGGCTTATTTATATGTTTTCTGGGAGGGCCTTTCACAACTTGAGATCAAGGCCTACATTGTTTGAACATCCTCTTACTCTGGCATTTACAGATAAACTGGGAGTTCTCAGCTATTCTTATATCAGGTAACTTTGGCATTATCTAAATACTTTTGTAAGATTTCACTTACATGAAGTACCCATAAACCTCGAAATTTTCTTTGAGACCTATCATTGCAGTGGGCCACTACTACCATTTAGAAGGATCCAAGTCATTCATCCTTATACTCTTGATGACCTATTTCTCAAAGTCTAACTGGGGTGTGGTACATGAAACAGCCACATTTACACTTTTCTTATATAATTTACTCATTTTTACTTGACTTTATGAAATTTGGGTCATCAAATCAAGCACTGGGACACTTTAGCCATTCTGCACTTAAAACAGCGAAAAAAAGGAGCTGGAGTTGTGCAGCAAAACAACTAGATCCGAAAAATAAAGGAAATGAAGTACAAGAATCTAACTCTGGGACTGGGAGAAACCCTACAGTTGCACTAAAAGTAACAGTTAGAGGGTTGGAAAGCAAGATTGAAGAAAGGAAGCAGGAATGGAGATAAACTAAAAGGCTAAAGTGGATGCAGCTTGGGGGTGAAGGGAGGCTGCAAATACCCTTTAGTATGCCTACAGTGCACCACATGAGATGCCTGACAACAATACCCCCTTACTGGGAGGTAGTGCTTTGAGCTAGAGTCTTCTAGTGCAAATCGATTAACTACAAAGTTTCCATGATTCTGAGATTGGCTGACTCAACTATCTATTGTCTACTGGGGACTAGATTTCTTGCTGCACTTCTTGATACAGGGTCTACTATTATCTTCAAGGCCTCATTTGCTTCACCTTCCCCTATACTGCAATTCAGGCTCCCTTTCACTAATGGATTCATATGAAAAATTTATATTCTTATAATATATTTTTTCTAAAAACCCGTAATAAAAATTTTCTGGGGGCTTCCTTCCTCCCTCAATTTTCTAGATGGAGGCTGGCACAGAGAGGAATAAAAAGGGTGCATTATCTTGTGGTTTGTGGAGCCAGTTTGCACAAGTGCTGCAGGTCTTCCTTCTTTCAACTCTTCAAGTGAGTGTGACTGGGCTAGTTCACCTGGAGTAAAGCTATTCATGACTGATGGGTCTGAAGACCATCCATGTCGATGTAAGGGAGAGTACAGAGGTCCATAACATGCTTCTTATTCCTTTAAACACCTGTATTCTTACTGGAACCTTTGGGCAAGGTCTGAGGTAGCCATACGCACAGTTTACTCTAATGCAACCACCACCAAATCAACATTTACCTTACAATATATTTTCAACAAATGTAAATTCAATTATTACTTTTTCTTTCCATACATTTAAATACTCTAAAATAAAGCTGAAAATAAATTCTGCCAGAAAGTCTCTTACCTTATTATCCATCCAGCCACTTAGAAATGTCTCAAGTGACTCCTCTATTACTCTTTGTACTAATTTGTGAGGGAATTTGCTGCGAATAAAGTCTGAAAACAATGAGCTTTATTCAACATTTACCATGATTACTCAATTAAATCTACAACAGCTTTCTGATAAAAATTTATGTACAAAATTTGTATAGAAATCTCGGTGCTTTACAAAGCATATTTCCTTAAACTCAAGATAAGTACTGTAATCACATCCTGAATTTCATACTGCCCTGTTATATGTTGTGAACTAGTAACTAAGAAGTCCAACTGGATGATACAGTTTTCACAAAGTTCTCACATCGAAATGACATTTGTAAAGTAAAGTAAAAACTGCATGCATCACAATGACAGTGGGGAGGAAAGGTACTTAAAAAGCAATGGTTTCCATCTGCAAAACCTGCAAAAATCTTAGGACCCATTCTCCATACTTTCAAACATCTTATTTTCAAAGTATTGTAATATGTACCCAGATAAGAACAAACAAACCAAGTGCTCAACAGCTGCTAAAACTGGCAAAGTCAGGATACCACTGGATGAGACTTTTTCAACAAAAAGCAAGTCCCAAATCTTGCCTTCTGAATGCTTCAGTCCCTTAACTCATGTTGGCTTCATACAGAAAATGTGTACCCAACAGAGGAGCTGAGTGGAGACGCCTCTTAGATGGCTTTAATTCCAAGTTATGAATTATCTTAAATTTTTTTAAAGTCCACAATACAAGAAGCCTCCTTCCCAAGTACACCTTCTTCAACATGAAAGTTAACTCCTCTACAACCAGCTAACAAGGGGCAAGTCAATCTCAATTCTATGGTAGATGTTACCTGTATACTTGTTACTTCACCTAATTATGCACACCTTTCTTTATCTGGGGAAAAAACTTTGGAGAACTATCAGAAATAACAAGACGGAGAGGGGTACATAAAGAAATTTGTCCTAAATCTTTCCTAAATAATACAAACTACCTATGCATCTTTAAGTTCTTCCTAAGAACACCAGGGTCTCTGTAGAACCAACCCTTCTGATGATTCAAGATGGGAAAATAAAGCTTTCCAGCACACCAATACCAGATTCTATATCCTGGTCAAGCAAAAGACCCATGTATTCTGGCTGGAGACCTGATGTAAGATGATGTATCTTGTTCCAGTTATATTCCTGAATACTGTACCTTTGTAAGTCAGAACCACAGGACTGCTAACAATGTCATCATCTTGGTCACTGGCGTTCTGATAGCTCTCATGAGAACCATGGAATCTTGGTTGAGGATCTATAAATCTTTCAAGTCACAGCAGTTCCTTGTTGAAGAATTGAGTCATGAGCATCTACATTCCTAAATTGTACAGTCATCCATGGGAAAAGTGTCTTAATTTCATATGGCATGTTCAGTACTGTACATATTGTAGTTACTGTATTTCCTTTGCTGAGCTGAGCATTCTTCTACAGCATTCATGTTTTTGCTGAATTTTTACAGGAAAATCAATTACTTTGTTAAGTATCACCATTTTTCCTCATTACCAGCTTTTGACTGACGAGCACTGCAATCTTCATGCCCACCAGTTAATTTATTTTGACTGTTATACCATTTTTAATGTTACACTATAGAAAGTAGTTAAACCATTAGTTTCAGACATTTATGTCCCACAGTTACAGACTTCATACATTTAGTGTTTTGCTTCTTCATCACTGGTTTTATTGAGGTTAAGACAAAAGCAAACGTGCAACAGCTGGCCTTTGAGAAGATGTAACATTTATTCTAGTAATGTCACATGGCCACTTCAGTGTTATTGTAGCTCTCAGGACACCCTGGTTCTCCAACCCTCACTAATCTTACCTAATAACTGGGTACCTTCCAGAGGAACTGTTACTCTCTCAGTACATTTCAGTCAAATCAATCAAAAAGGCTGAAACTGCTGAGTTATAGTAAGAGCTACCAACAGATAACGAATACATGTGAAGCCATATCACATTCCTTCAGCACTGGAGAGCTGACTTCAAGTTGCTAAGGGCTTTGCAGTCTTGCTAGTTCTGATTGAAATATTGACGAATCTGTTGAGAGAAATTGTCCTTACTGCAACAGTTTCAGCCCTCCTAAGTTCCTCTTTCTTTGTCAACCTGCTTCTGATATCACTGACGACACCAAATTTTAACCAGTATCCTCTTAAGCTTTGCAGTAACACAGGCACAGGAGTTTTTGGGTTTGGGGATACAAGACCTGGAATCGACTTCAAGAGAGCCCCCTTCAGATGGCCTTAGAATTTGTAGGTGATCTGTTTCATTCAATGGGCAAGAACCATTGGTTATTATATCAAGAACTTTTACATACGTTCTCCTCCATCAAGATGATGTGGAATCTGATGGCCGTCCCAGGTTCTAAGATGAACTAGTTCCATAAATCAGACTTTACGATGCAAGAGATCTAGACAGAATAAACCTTGGACAGTAGCTACCAATACAACCAACATCAAATTCCTCTACCATATATAATCTTCTTGAAAATGCTTAGATGCCAATGTTTTCAATAAGGCAAATGACTGATACTTCGATATTGAGAGTAGTTTACACAGATCAGAGAAACAAGCGATGTTGGGCATTTCTGAAAATTTTGAGCAATTAGCAGGTTGACTTAATCTACTGAGCAATTAGCATACTGATCAAATCTATTGAGCAAATAGCATGTTGATTATATAAATCTAATAAATCATACATCTATCGTATTTTGAGCATAAGCAACCTTTATTTTGCCCAAGAAAGGCTTAAGAGTACTTGGGACTACAGATGCAGCCTGCTTTGGACAGCTCATAATAAAGCTACGACATTTGTCACTTACAATGTAAACATGCTATTATGTATCTTCAAAATCTGACTACCATACACTATTCCTTGTAACATAATTAATTCTTCCATTTTGCAACAATAAAGATCACTTTTCTATGAAACAAAGAGTTTTTTCTGGTAATATTAATAGCAACAATATAAACCATTTCTCCACATTTTAGAAACATAATAATTATAATAAATTTCCAACAAATTTCTTATATATTACTATGTAACAAGGAACATTAACCCTTTGATATTCCACTGATGTCAGATGATGTCAAGAGAATTTTTTAACAATTATTCATATTTTGAAACCAGAAGCCCTGGGATGATGTCTGAAAGGATGTTGGAAGATGGTTGAATCTCACCCTCCCAGAATTAAGGGCCATTCAAAGAGAACTGTCACTAAATTTGTTGAAAGAGAATTGTAAACATTTTCATCTAATTTTCTGTATGTTTTTATAAGCACTGATGGGCATAAACAGCAATACAGTAAAATACATATGACCAGAAATACAGTAGTACCTGTACTTATTACACATGTTATGATGTGAAAAAAATTTATATTTCTTACTTCTTAAAAATCTCTATGAGAAAATTTTAAAAATCCAGTTTAGGGCCAGCTTCAATTTGGCATTTTTCATTTTATTGCTCTCTTCATTTTCAACAGCACATAAACAGTAAAATTACTCAGCTTCAAATTATAAAAAAAAAACCAACTTTTCGTCAAGAAGACTAAAATTTACAGCAAGCAATAAAAGAAAATTCTCACCAAGCTCTCATAAGCAATAAGCCAGAACCAAGTTTTGCCACAGACAAGTTGTGTGACCAGTGGAATCTCAAAGGGTTAATAAGTAACTTGATTACTTCTGGGAAAATAGCTTTGATAACATTATTTTAAAAGATGCACATCAGCCCTTACCTAATGAAGAAACCATGCTAACAGATGCTTCAGTGTAATGGTAAGGATGGCCATCAAAAAGCATAATCAAATAGAGAACAGTACTAACCCCAAGCTTTGGAGCTAATTCTACTTCATAGCCAGCATGCACCTGAAATTATGTAAGAATTTTTAATATACTTTGGTATAATGTTACTTACTACAAAATACTTTTATTAATATCAGATGCTTGATCTGACTAACACCTTATGTCGTGACTAAACTTTCCTTACATGTAAGATACACTTATCACCATCATTTAACATTTCAACTATACATTTTTTCCTTTACAGGAAATATATTAAATTCTTTACCATAAACTTTCATTTCCCTATGAGAACACACTATCTAAGTACAGTAGTACAGTAATTGCATACACAAAAAATAATCCAAATTAAGGCCCATTAAGGTTTATATTTACGTAACACAGAAAGGCAATTTTCATCATTTGGGTTCTTGGGTAATTTCTTTGCACATAAAGTGAACCTCATAATATTGCCTAGATCATTCAAACCTTGTTCAAAATATTGACCACTGCTATATTGCTGCTGTTTATGGCCACGACTGTAAATGTATGTTAAATATATGTATGTTAAATAAATGTATGTTAAATATACTTATAAAAATAAATTTTCATTATAAATCTTTTTCTACTGTAAAACAAATGAAATGAATGTTTAAATGGAAAAAGTTTAAAACAGTACTTCAGAAAAATGGTATCAAGATCTTCAATAGATCATGAATGGTGCAGTCAGTTAGCGAAGAGACTGAGCACTGACAAAACTAACAGAATACTGTAGTTGATCTTACTTTCCCGATTCATGATTTACAAAGGTATACTCAATTTCTCCTTCTCAATGCTCCCAGTATCTACATATATTCAAATAGTGCCATATAGTTCAGATCTCTTTTTACCATCCATGATCCTTCAGAAACTGCACCTACAAAACACTGAAAAGTGTGCAATAATCCTCCTTCAGTACTAAGACGACCCCCATTTTTCATGTAAAATGTAGGTTTAGAGGTATGATTGCCGTATAAGATATTTAATTTATCAAATCAAATAACTGTATCAGCTGATATAAGTTAGTTGGTACATAAATAAAATTATCTTCAAGATTTTAAAATGTTTGGCAAAGCTCACCACTACAAAAAAATACTTTTGTATTCCCTTAGGAAAAATATAAACATCACAACAAATGCTCAATGCCTGTGATGTCACTAATTAGTGGAGGAATACCCGTTGGAAGTAGATCCACATGAACGTGTTCCTTTAAAATTGGAAAAGAACCTGATATCAAGGATAGCTAGGGAAAATTTGATATCACAAAACCCTTTAGTTTGATTATAAAATACTACCAAGGAAATATTGGCCTTTAGTAAACAACAAGGGTTGTAAGTCCAGCACAACTGGGAACTACAAACATGGCTATGTTTTGTAAACAAGAAAGTTACACTACTTGATTTACCCTTTGGTAACTTCAAATTATCTTTCAATGTTGAAAGGCAATGTTTAAGTATCAATAACAAAATTGTCTAAAATTATTGCCTTATAATAATGGTACTCTAGATATATAATGCTAGTAAAGTGAGAGCTTGCTAAACCTAATGCCTAATTATGGTAATTACCTATGGTAATTACTGTAATTACAGTTGTTTTGTTTACAGTGCTGATAGTTGTGTCACTAGTGATTTACTTGAATTACCTACGGTTTTTACCATTATTACAGTTGTTTTGTTTACAGTGTCAATAGTTGTAATGGTAGTTAACTATTGACATAACTATCGACACTTCAGGGGTTAGCCTATCATTAAAAACCTCGGCAGGATTTAAGGTTTGCTTTTTATACTCGCCGTATAAGACGACCTACCATTCTGGGGGAGATTCTTAAAGATTAAAAGGTTGCCTTATACAGTAGTATATATGGTAGTTTAATAGGACCATGGTGTCCCATTTCTAAATTCTCATAAGAACTCCCCAAAGGATTTTCTCTTAAATAAGAAGTAAAGCAAAAGAAATGAGACACGGAGGTATAAGATAACCAAAGTGAACACAAGAAAAGTAAAAGACAAAAAGCAATGCAGCCCGAGACCAAAGGGTTGCTGCAAAGAACCAGGAATATCACCTACAGTGAAACAGTCAAGGCCAATTATAAGCAGTACCTACTATGAGGATTAATAGATATAAACACTTGGTCACCATAACCTAAGTGCCTCAGAGAGATTGTTCATTATCTTATACTGTATGTTGTAAAACTTGATGTTTTTCATATATACTAAAAGTGCCATGAAAGCACTTTCACTATTGTCATAAATTCTATTGTAAATCATATCAAATATAATGGAGTACCCTTTCCCCTAATAATATGAAGCTGCTAGAAATGTTGAACTGAACTCACAATTGTGCTCAAAACATTTCAAGACAACAGCTGAGTTAAAGATCTAGAGGTTATAAAAGAAATCTATGTCAGGAAGGTTGGTAGTACGGTATCATTATGAGGTAGTTAATGAGACAACTGATAAACGCCTCGTAAATGATTGAAATCATGAAGGAAATCTTAATTGGGTGAGGAACTGCAACACCAAAACAAACCTCAATATTCTGTTTTCTCCTTTATTCAAAGTAAGTTACAATATTTTGCACAACTGTCCATCTTCAGGTTCTGTAAAAATTAAAAACCAGCACACTTATACCCAAAACATCAAATGAATACAATCAAAATATAAAAAAACTCTGCTGAAGGCAGTTATCTATATGCAAGATTGGTTTTAGTTCCCTATATAAAAGGTTTCGTAACAGTCATAGCTCAGATTGTGAAAAATTTTAAAGCTTGGTTTAAAACCTAGCTAAGACTGTTAAACACTTTTACATACAGACACTAAAACCAAGCATGAATATAGATAACTCTGTCTTCAGTAGGAAAGTACTTTATTTTAAATTCAGTTTTACCATTTTTGATATGTTGACTGTAATTCACTTGATTTTTGGGAAGTAAAAAATGTGTTGCTTTTTAATTTTTATAGAACCTGAAGATGGACAGTTGTCCAAGATACTGTAACAGAGTTTGAATAAAGGAAAAAAGTGTGTTGAAGTTTGTTATGGCATTAGAGAGAGAGAGAGAGAGAGAGAGAGAGAGAGAGAGAGAGAGCCTAGAGAGAACCTTTAAGCAGCAAGACCTCACTAACCTTCCATCAGGATTTATTTTAATACTGTACTCAATAATCTGGAATCAAACTGAGCAAAAACAAAGTCATGAAAAAACGGACTCCATAAAAAGAAAATTTTATTTCAATCTCTAAGGCACTCAGTAATCTGAACCTAAAAATTGGTTTTAAGTCTGTAGTGTTTACCAGCAGTTCCTGATGTAAATTTAGTCAAGGTAAGAACTACACCACCTCAGTTAGTGTAAAGACTTAGGCAATACTTAACTGAACATTGCATAAAAGCTCTGGACTTTCTCTGATCCCACTGGTCACCCTCTATCCTTAGTCTTCACAAAGACCATAAGCTCTAGCATACTATTAGCTAACAAATTCCAGTCATGAGAAAGGATCACTATGTATGAAAGCCTCTAAAGACAGAGGATCAGAGAGACCGAGCAGGTGAGGAAGGCTGGATGGGTTGTGAGGAAGAAGCATGTTAGACATCATACAATGTACACACACACACACAAACACACACACACACCATGTGCAGTCCTGCCTAAGAGCCATAGTAATAGTAGCTGTATAATGCATCACAAGTGAGGAACTACCATATAGCTTCACACCAGACCTGGCTTCCAATGAAAAAATTTATTTGCTCTACTGGAAAATATGGCTGAATTTTAAAATTCTCAAATTCTGTACTACAACAGTCTTAACCAGTATAAATTAGACTTAAAGGAAACAAGACGACTTGAAAGCACTGAAGTGTACAAAATTCTTTTGTCTTAATTCACACTGGTCAGATCAACTAAACAGTTCAACCAGACAATTAAGGATAAGACAAGAAAGGGCCATATGGTTGAAAAAAAGAAGAAAAAGGTAGATAGCAAAACTAATTTTTATAATATACTATATCGAATAACAGAAAAAGTGTACAATCATATTTACAATAAAAAATCTATGCAGAAGAAAGCCTACACTATTAACAAAAAACCAGCTGACAGACCCAACAGACCTTATCATAAGTCTTCGAAAGTTTAAAAATATAACCATTAATACTTCTAAATCTTTCATCAACGTCATGAATGCAACATCAACGTTTTCCTTATTAGGTTAAACATGTACCACATTCTCTCCAGTTTTCTTCTGTCCTGTAAACTTTTTCTGAACTCTTTAATCAGTGTAGATCTTCTACAACCTCCTGAAAAAATTCTATGGTCACCTTTTCATAATCTTCTAATTTTCCTTGTCAATATTTGTGTTTCTACTGCAAAGGCTGTGCAGGACTATTGTATATATTGTAAATCTTTACTTTAATATTTCTAAATATCTGGTAAAGAGATAATCTGAAAAGAATAGGAGACAACACTAGCAACCGATTGTGCCTTTTGGAATCCACATTGATAGTAACAAATATCAAAGGACTGCCAATGCTTCAGGAACTAGGTTACATTATCAAATTCTTTAAAACAATTCTGATGAACACAGCAGAAAAGGAACCAGGTTGAAAAATTTTTCAACATATACATCAAAACAAGAACACACGTTTCTCCACAAATTCCCTATGGAATCACAGTGATATTCAATTAGATTTCAAAGCTTTGCCTACCCTTAAACTTAAGCAGAGAAATCAGCAGTACCTTAATGCAGAGAGAGAAAAAAAGCTGAATTCACTAAAAGTTTTCTTAGACAAGTATTTGTTAATATTTATTAAAATAAGATTTAGTAACACAAAACTGCCACTCCCACCGTAGCCATGCCAAAAATTAATAGGCTCCAGTTCTCATACAATCTTCGCATATGGGTTCTATGAGCACATGCTATACACCAGTCAGAATAAAATAGGCAAAAGATACGGCTGCTTTCTGTTTAGCTGAACGATGGAGTTTTGTGCTCTGTAACAGATACATAATCATTAATAAACACCAACAATTCCTTAAATAAGGACTTGACCACTATTTGTGCTTTGTATTCAATAAGTACTATTGGTTCTAACTAACACACAATAAGTACTAAATTATCTTACTTGAATGTTATCGACTGCTTCTGGTAAATGTTTGAACCTTCGCCATGTTTTGAAGTTGAATCTAAAGCTGCCACCTAAATTGCTGAAAATTTCATCAGAAAGGATCGGCTTAATGGAATGATGAATAATCATGTTGTCTTCGAAAATTTGGTTTGCTCTTCTGTTTGCCCAGTAGTATCATAAAGTCTACGTCTCTCTGGATCCATCAACAGCTGAAATTGGGGAACATGAAAGCAAGCAAATTTTTAAAAGCAAATTTCCATAATGTATTTTACAACACAGTACCAAAAGTCATTCATAAATGGCAATACTCTAGTAAACACTACAGACTCACAAGCAACCATTTTCAAAATATATATTATTAAGCAATTGAAATCTTGCTCACCTGTACCCTATAAAGAAAGACTCTCCTTAACACCAAATAAAAATTGTAAGGTAACTCACCTCATATGCTTGGTTGATCTCAATAAACTTAGCCTCAGCTTGCGGAGACTTGTTCTTGTCAGGATGCCTGCAAAATTTACGATTTGTAGGTATATAATTACACTTTGCAGCTATAAAAGTATATCTTATAAATAAAAAATGTTCAAACTGTTTAAGTTCTAATTCAAGCTGGAATCTTGATACTGAACCAAGAAGCATATGTAATGCACTATTATAATAAAATTAATACTATTTTTTAGACTCATTCAATATAAAGTAACCTACTACAAATAACTAGTTTCAGTGGCAACAGTAGTAAACAGTTCTTTTATATATTACTTTATTAACTGATCTCATCAAACATGTACAAACTAAAAGTAACCTGTCTCATTACCAGTAGTCTCTATGGGCAAAACTGGCATATTTGACTACTCAACAGGAAGAAATCCCCTAACTCCCCAACCAGTTTGTTTTACCTTTCTGCCCATCACTGGCTAACACATTATCATCCCAGCAACCACCACTAAAATAAAACACAAGATGTAAATGAAATGTTACTTGGATCAAGTGAACATGATGCCCTACAGACAACTAATTAACTTTGAATGTTAACCTGGCACTGTTTCCCAGTGGGTCAACCCAATAAGAAAGCACTTTTTATCCTTGGGAAATGGGCCATACCCACTGCCAAAATAAGGCTAACTAAAATTGTCACTTTGACCTAGTGTCTGACCACATAAGATACACTAATCTTTCAACCCAATTGAAACATTCATAATACACTGATGTATCATCTAAAATCCAACATCCAAGTCAAGGATATGAAAATTTTTTCACTATATTCACTAAAAATGGATAAAATGCATTAGGAAAAACTCCTGCATTACATAAATTAATGTCCAAGGGAAAAAAATGTTGGTGAGTAAACTACCCATCAAAAACTGTAATCATATACAGTATCTTCTAAGTATTCTATTAAAGCTCAGTGTTTCATTACATAAATGTTAACAAACATCAGTGGAGGCCAAATTTTTAATGAAGTACATATAAATATTTCTCTCTCTCTCTCTTTCTCTCTCTCAATAAGTTAACATAACTATTACTTTTAGTAAATAACTCTCTATAGCTAAATATTGAATTTATATTTTTTATATTAAAACCTTACTTTTCTGGGGCTTTAGAATAAGTATTCTTGCTTTACACTGATGCCTGGACAAGAATATCGTAGCATGACCAGTAGCTTCACAACCCTGAATTCCCAAACTTTATATGAAGCACAAGTCTACGAAGTCTTCTGGAAGTTCCATAGTGAAAGAGCATTCTACATGAGGCAATGCTGGTTAGGCTGGACACTGCCTCTTTGATGAGATTAGGTTAGGTCGAGCAGTACCCTTTGCAAATGGCATTTAACCCTTCAAATTCTGAATGCAAACCCTAATCATGAAAGGAATGATAAGTGAAAATAAGTACTTTAGGGGGTCCAGCATACCATATGAGATTATTTTAATTAAGACAATCGTTCCCAAAATCGGCAATGGATAGATGGCATTTATTTCGCGTCAAAGGATAGATGGCATTTATTTCGAGTCAAAACCATGCCATCTGGGATGACAAGACCATGCAGCAGTAGAGGAGTGCTAGGATGTGACCCAGAGTCAATGAGACAACAGATAAAGTTTGGGAATCTCTGGATTAGCATTTGTTCTTTTCATGCATTAATATTACATATATCACCTTACCTAACCTAACTTGATCTAACCAAGCCCAAGCATCTTTACAAACAAAGAGCTATGCCCCTGAGCCCTAGATACCTTTATCAGCCAGGGCTTCACCTCAACCCTGGATAATCAGTACCCAGCTCCTGGATCCTGCCACTACTCATGACACTCCTTCGTCTCCCAAGTTTGGATGTGCTCACAATTCCTGTTGCTCTTACAGCTCAATGTCAGTTTTCCTTCATTCTCACCAAAAATTCTGCTTTATTATTTTACTGTAAACCATTATTTGATATTGTAGTTTTTAATGCTGAGATCTTAAGTCTCCTTAACATGATTAGTTCAAAATTGATGCTCCAGATCTAGCACAAATTTATTGGTAATGAGCTATTTACTGTCTTTTCTTTATGCTTCATCAATCATTCCAGTGGGGCTGGCACTGAACATGAAAATTAATGGGAGTGGCACCAATATTAATGCAAAATTCACAGCTAAAGTAATGAACATAAACATTCAAAGCACACATTAAAACACAACAAATAATATATTCAAGTCCAAAATACGATTAAAGTAAAATTTTGCCAATATTCCATCTCCCCTAGCCTAACTGTCAGTGGGAGAAGGGAAAAGCAATATATACAAAAATGGGGATCGTAAAATACACGAGTCATTCATTAAACAGATAGAAAAATATACAGCATAAATCACGTTTACTGGCGCGAGAGTATGTGCATTAGGCTAACTACGCCTGCAAGCAAGCAAGCAATAATAGGCTGGCCTAAAGCCAACTCTTACAGAAACCGCACCCATTAATCTACAAAAACCACCCTTGAACGAAGGCCTATGAGAAACCCAAAGTGTTAAGTCTAGATTAAAAATATGGGCAAAATAAAACTGGATTGCCTAGCCCTGGTAAGACTACAGGACAGTACTAAAAGGCCTACTGTGGGTTAACACAAGGGATACTAAGGCCTAACCTACTGCAGCTATGTCTAGGCAAATTGCTAACTGGCCTGGTGCTTTAATTCCATGCTTGGTAATTTGTATGACCATAAAAAAGTATAACCCAATAACAGACATTCAAACGGAGTAAAACAATGCACGATCTTTGTACCCTCGTAGCGTTAACGCAATAAACTCATGAATTTGACATATCCAAACACCATACGCGGAGATCACTTTACCATTCCTTGGCCAATTTCTTGTAGGCCTTTTTTGATATCCTGGGCATCTGACGTCCTCTTTATTTCCAGAATGTTGTACGGGTCCTTAATTCTCGCCAAAGCACACGCTACGAGAGTAAAAAGGAGGAAAACACACGACCGACCACCGCTGATTGTACTGCTCTGCGGAATTCCTTCATCGAGCAGACTACAATACTTTCGGCACCACCTCTGGCATCGTCTTTATCTCTCGCAGTTATCGAGGTTATAAAGTGTTATAGATTCACCATGATTGTCTATAATACATAGATTAGACTTTAATAATATTTTTCTGGCATTTCCGTCGTTTTATTTATCATTAAATGAATATGCGGTACATGCGCCAGCTGATCAATGAGATAGGCCTTAGAGCGGGAAGTTTGAAATGCCGAGGAATTTAATTCTCATTTCCTCATTATAACCATTATGAATTCATATTAATTCCTTGAGAAATTATAACCACGAGATTATGGGCATATATATAATATCAAATATGGTTTGATGTACGCGTATCTCTGCGTATTTTGGACCAAAATGACACTTCCCTGAAAAGGGAGTGGCTTCACGCGTTAAAAAAAAATAGTCGTATCCAATTTATCCATCAATAAGGTTTAGAAAGAACAATTTTCATTAAATTTCTTGAGCTTGATGGCACTCCATGTCCCTCAACATACATTATTACGTAATACCCTGGGTTTCGTAAGTAGTGTCACTCACTGAGTAGTACCAAGCTTTTACAGGCCAACAGAACATTTTTTTGTCACCAAGAAAGCATATTATGTAAGAAACAGCTCGATAACATCGTATGTCAAGGACCCATTTTCCCAGCAAACATGCGGAAGTGTAAATTATTATTATTATTATAAATTATTATTATTATTATTATTATTATTATTATTATTATTATTATTATTGTTATTATTATTATTATTATTATTATGCAAAATGAGCGAACATTCATATGGACTGACTTTATAAGGCTTGAGAGTTGCGAGCAAGCTTCCCCATCATACGTGAAAAAGAAAACATGGCGATAATACAAATAAATTAACAAAAAATATATTGATTTCAAGAGCCGTAAAAACTAAATCAAAGATGAAAAACATATTTTGGCAGATACTATTTATTCAGCCCTGAATATTGATAACTGTGGAAAAGTTGTCGGCAAGGTATTTCTATGGTAACTGCCAGGATTAATCCTGGTTAACTGTCGGCGGAGAATAACGATTTTGACATGACGACGAATGGTAACTGACTTGCTCATTCTGTATGTTGTCATACCACGTTGCTTTCATATTGTTTGCTTTACTGATGGCATCAATGATGATTTTATCAGGAGACTAAAGTGGCTCTGTCCTATACGTTTTGTTGTAGTGCATGCAAAAGTGAATAAGTCTAAAGAAATGCAGACTGAAATACTTGTGTTGAAGGATGAAAGTGAACTGCGAGATAAAGGGATTGCCGGGTGGGAGGTCATAATTGCTTGAAAGTATGCATGATAAGCCAGCTGGTGACTCAGTGAATTTCCCGCAGTGCGTTATATTAAAGACTGACAATCTTTCGATGGAAACTGAATAATTGGAAGTTAATTCAAGAACTGATAATCCTACAACAGAAAACTGGGTCGTTAGAAGCTGCAATAAGGTGACGGCTCCTAATACACAGCAGCTATTCAAATAATAAATAAAAAGTATTTATTGGCAATAAGGTCTACGCAGGTTTGTGAATGGATGTTTCAGGCAATCATAATTGGTTAATGATGTTAATTGTACAACATTTTCAACTGGGTATTCATTATTGAAGGACAGTAGGTACTGAAGAGATAGCCACCTCACTGGAGCCCGTTGAGTGAGCTAAAGTTGCATGATCACGTTTGCCCATTTTGTAATGAATTGCTGCGTAGACAACCAACAATATACTCGCAGCATGCCGTTCAAACTAAAGAGCACTTCTTTGAGATCAAATTAGAGTTTCAGATAGTTTACGCTGTCAAATGTTTTTCTCGCACCAATAGCCTACAGCATAATACAAAATATATAGAATATGATTAAATAGTTCGGGGATATGTTCAGGGTATAGATGCAGATGCTGGTTGAGTCAACTTTAAAACGGCTGGTTGTCATGTATGAAGATCGAAGCCATGTGCAGTCAAAGGAGCTTCAAGTATGCTTGATATACTGGTTTTACTCGCATCTGGACGATAAATTACGCGTCTGCGGCATCCTTTAGTTGTTTTTTTATTTGTTGTACTGCATGCGCTATACAGGAACATAAGAATTTTACAATAGGCGAATCACACCAAGCATTAGACATAACAGAGCCATAACCAGTAAAATTTACATGCTTCTGAGGAAACGATCACAGTTAAATTATTTATGGAATCTCTTAAATCACCTTTCATACGGCCTAACGTTATACAATAAGCGAGATGAAACAGTGTGTTGTAAGTGAAAAGGTTATGTACTCCCCACAAGCCATCTGCATAATTTATGCAACTCAGGACACAGCCAAATTGATCGCCGCACATCCTTGCAACAGTTCTGTTTCCGACTGCTTCCCCTTTCTTTGTGACAGTGTTGATTTGAGGAAGTAAAGCTTTTTATATCTTTACACGGTGCTGGCGTGTAACCATATGCCATTCGCTCTAAACTAATTTTCTTTTGTCTAACAATGCCACAAAAGTTTACACTAGGTTCTTGCCTGTCTCCTTAGAAGTGCGAAGTGATCTGGGGTTAAAATTTTCATTCCACCGTAAAAACCTTTCGCAAGAGAATGGATGTAGATCTTCGACCAAGCTGTTTCTTCTGAAATGACCACGTCGTAGTCTAGATATCTACCTGATTTCAGAAGTGAAGTGAGCATGTTTGAAAATAATTCGCCCAGTTGTCATTTCAGCGGATGGGGCTCTTGTATATTGTAACACATGAAGGTTGTCCTACTAATTACATTTCAGTAAAGTAAGTCCATCTAAAGGCCACAGCTGTTAAGCAGTTTTGAAAGTCCCACTAATAGCAGCCGGTAGTTCATTTTTGGGAGTCAGCACAGGTAGGGAATGGGTACGATTGTTATCTTGAATAAGATGTGACCTTTAGGACGTTCCAAAATCGCAGCGAATGCTACTGCTAACTGTGGACTCTTGTCTCTGTAATCGTACCAGCCGTGTTACATCGCTAATGTGAAGAGAGTGATTTTGACAGAGGCCTATTATTTCAACGATTAGGCATGTATGATCAGCTGAAGAGTCGGATTAATACCTTGTAACTCGTATATAACTATCCAATATTGATCGATATCATGTAGTTTTTCTAGGGCTTATGGACATTCATAACTGTGACCCAAACACCATCTGTGGTTGGTCTGACAGGTTACCACCTTCACAATATTATAAAGTTTTATGACGCGAGAATCATGTCTTACTTCTCCCACAATCGAACCTCTACAAAGTAACAAACAATCAGAACTACAACTACCCCCAAAAAAGTTTTGCTGCTAAGGCTCCAGACGTCCAAGGAGGAAGTCTTGAAAGCACTACCAAATGACCTGTTTAAACCATATAAGCTTTTGTTTACCAGCTGAAAATTAAACCCTACCGGGGAAGACAATGAAAAACTTTGGTAGTAACCATAAGGTGGGCGGTTTGTATTTCTTAACCATATTATATAACACTGAGCTGCCTAAGATTACAGTGCTACCTTATGGGACGCCATTTTCATTTTGTATACATTGAAGTAAAATTATCTGTACATACCTGGGGGTTAAACTGAACTCTAGTGTCCACGAATTTAGTATATCCGCGCAGTAAAATGCCTTTAGAATTTTTGAATCTTTTGAATATCGAAGGAAATAAATGTATAAATCAGCTTATGATCAAAGCCTCCGTGAAAATGATCTTGATGAGTTAAGAGCTATTGTTTAGAAACAATCTACGATGGAATCACAATTTTAGAGTTTGCAAATGTCTTACGAATCAAGTACAGAACATTACATGAGCCGCTTGTTAAGTATAGGTCGAAAGCTAATTGCCTTGCTTGTTTTTTCTCAGGTTTAACTACAGGGATAATGATGAGACTCGCCCATTCTTCTGGAAACAAGTGTTTCAGTCAAAGGTGATTGTTGAATTGTAGAAAAATGCTTTTGCTGAAGGCAATTACCAATCAATGTAATAAATAATTGCCGGAGTGCTTTCGCCGACAGAATCGTTGGGGTCGGATGTGTCATGCTCTCTCTGAAGGAGTTCTGCGGGAACTGCGAACTCAACTAGTCAAACGTACATAACAACGCAGACCCATTCTGAGATTTTCTTATTATACGGCGTCCTCCTTAATAATTGCCAAAGCCCACTGTAATGGCACTTAGCAAAAAGAAGTCTTTATTTTTTTCTGGAAGGACTTGATATTTTCAGTCCTCCTGATATCAAGTCGGATCCGATTGTATAGTCTTGCGCGGCATAATATTAAGGCTCTAAAACCTATATTCAAATAACATGAGTCCGTCTGTAGTTGTTCTTGTGTTGACTCCATCTTTAGGCTGTTTAATACTCACCAGTCATTCAAATATTTTGGACACCCGGTCTTGTTAGCTTGATGAGTCATTATACATTTTAAACATCATTCTATATTCACTATCTTTTGCATCTTCTTAATTTGTATCTTATGCGGATTATGATGGAGTTGCAATAGTACACTCTGTTTATGCCACAATTAATCACTATTTGTATTTAGTCGAAAATCATGAAGCTGTCCTAAATTGTTTTTCCTACCTACTACTATAAATTCAGTTTTATTTTCATTTAATTTCAACCGCTTATAAATGTCAACAACCCCTTAACACTGGTAAGAACATAATTTATTTTCTCATTGGCATCTTTAACATTGTGTAAAAATAAAATTGTCTCTCATCTGCAAATGGATTGAACTTTACCCCATATCCCTGTAGTAAGTTGGACAATCCATTCGTATAAATACAAAATGAAACTGGACATAATACACTTCCTTGCGGTACTCGTAAGTATGAGTTCCCAATCTGCACGCAATATTTTCTGCCACATGGTAAGTCTTTCAAATACTCAAAAGTTTCTTCAGTAATACTAGTTGATTGTAAATAATTTAGAAGTTCATGAAAAACTTATAAAAAGCAGCGCTGAGATCGACAACACCAAAATACCACATTTGCCTTCATCCATTATTGCAAATAGATTGTTGAAAACAAAGCATACAACAGTTTCTGTAGAATATAATTGTCTATGTGCCAACTGACTATCGGTAAAGCATTTACCCTTTCCAGATATGTAATTATTTGCTCAAGAGTGACAGTAACATTTTGGACATAAAAGATAAATGCAAAACAGGCCTGTATAAACTTGGACCTTGATGATCAAGTATACCTTTCAGAATTATCGGTTTAACAACAGCCACTTTCTCAAATGTAGGGAACTTGTATTCAGAGATAGTGACGCTAATAAAGCATGAAAAATGTTCAGGTTCATCATGTACAGTATTGTGTCTATTAATAAAGCATGAAAAAATTTCGTTCAGAATATGGCATTGGTTCAGTTGCCAAGTTTTTCCTTGCCTTTTTAAAAACCGTGATAACTTCATCATTATATAAGCCATTAAATCTCGCTAGTCCATTTGTTTCTGGTATAGTATTTATCAGATTCGGCGTTTCAACAAGTGACAACTATGTTCTCAACTATCTTAAAAAATCCAAGAAAATTTTCAGCGAGTTCATCATTGAAACCACCTGGGACCCCTCGTTCCTTTACATTTCCAGTTAAGCTATCCAGTTGTCTATACAATTTATTCATATCAGTTCCAGCTTCCTGGATTTTCTGATGACAATACAGTATTCCGTTCTTCACTACCTTTTTAGATCACCGTAACGGTTTCTAATTGTTTTATATTGTTCCCATGCACCTTCAGTCTTCAACCTCCGCCATTTGTCCTCTAAGCCTTTTTTCCCTCTTTAGTCTCAGAATCTCACCAAGGTGATCTGTCTTTCATGATTAGCCTTTCTCTGTTAACGGCCACAAATATTCACTATTATAAGCATTCAAAAGACAATTTGCAGTCTGCTCTCAATACGTCAAGGGTACCATGATCACAAGGAATATTTATCGATATCCTCATTTTTTATTCAAGACATCAGTGCAGTTCCGCCTTCAGGTTAATAAGAGGAAAATCCGCAATAATACTCAAAGTCTAGAAAATTATATATTTAGTAAGCTTTCGCTAGCAGCTGCTAGCTTTATCAAATTGTCTGACAGAGTTTGATAAACTGTTTGATAAAGCTAGCAGTGGCTAAATTTATAATTTCCTAAACGCTGAATATTGCAGTGGATTTTCCTCCCATGTCTTCATTTATTCTCGGGATAACTTTATGAATAAAACTGAGGAAAAAAATCGATGTATTCCTAGAAGTTTTTACCACACTGAATTTCAGTACCGTATCCTAAAATATATAAGCTTATGTATTGAGGATATGGTGCACTTCACACATCCATTGCACTGTTATTGTCCGAATCTCTTAAAACAAGATCTAATGTGTGTCCAGTAGAGGTTGCTACACATTTACCAATCGACGCGATTCCAGTAACTCATTCAAAACAACTTATGACTTTCTGGATAATCTATCCACATATTTAAGTCTCCACAGATATATATATTTTTAGCAATCATGTCAATCATTTCCAGAAATAAGCCAAATTCCTCAATACACACATTTACGCTTGACCACGGAGGTCTATAGACAACAATAAATGAAATCCCCAGATCTAAGTACTCGAAGCTTACCTTTATGTATTCAAAACTTGTTACCTGGGGTCTCTCTATACTTTTAAGATGAGAACGTTGCTGGTAACAGAGTCCAATTCCTTCCCCGGGCCAAAATTCTCTCGTTATGTGAAATTCAATAAGAGTACAAGGCGTAATTTCATTTATCGTAGCACTATCAAAACCGCTAATATATCGAAAGGCTCTTCATTTATCGACTCTCTAATTTGCAGTGTTTATTTCCAACAGGCCGAATATTCACTAACATTCATATCCATGATCAGTGTTTGCTGCTACTCTCATTATTTCTGTCTTGAGCAATTTATATACTTAAATTTACTCAAGTTGCAATCTTTTGTTACGTGATTACCAGCACAATTGCCACAGATTCTACCTTCTCATTTTGCTGCCCTTCTCCAAATGTCCATACCTCTGACAATAGAACCAGGTGTGATACCTGTCACATATTTATATGTTCCCCATTGTAAGGCAACCTTATCACCATGTTCATATAGATTGTAGAGCCCAGCGAATCTCAGGTTCACATTTTAGAATGACGTGGGTAGTCCTACCTGCAACAGGTTTACTAAATAGCAACTTTATCTTTCCCTTGACACCAGGGATAGACCTCAGAAACTGGTTTCTGTCGACTAACGCTTCGCCCACATCTTCCTCATCACAGACGTTACAGATCATTAATTTTGGTTTAAATTTCCAAATCATCGTTGCGTCAACACCTTCTATACTGTTACATATCCTGGTGGCTGCCTCGTGTCTGCTGCTTGCATCAGCGAAACTGATAACAAGACTACCCTTTGAGGTAGACTTGGATTAATAATTGAAATATCCTTCAGGTCATTAGCACCCTCAGATTTCTTCTCAATTTTCCCCTGAAGCTTCTGTAGAAACCACCTGTAGATTTTATTAGTAAATGCTTTTCCTTAATCATGTCTGCATTAGTTTTTCTCTATGGTAAAAATTGCCATCTTACCAGTTCTTACCAGTTCCATCGTCTTCATGATATTCTCAATCTTGGAATCAATGACCCAAGGAAAGTACATTGTGTCATGTGACTCCCCTCGCACGTTCTTGAGCTCAGCAATTCGTTCATCCCGCTCAGCAACTATGGAATCACTCCCAGCAATCATAGCGTCTCAGCCTCCGAAACTCATCACATACATGTGGTTGATCACATCCACCAGTTCCTTCTTCACTGATTGAAAGCCACGCTGAATTCTCGATGTTATCTTCACTGAGGCCAACTAAGAAAACACACTTCCGATGATACCACTTATTACAATCACAACTTATCCAATCCTGCTCTTTTTCCTCTATCAGGCAGGGACAAGTCACCGTTTCCGTTTTAAAAGCCATAATCCACTATCACTGACAATCTTATTTTCTGCCAAACCAATTTCAGCGAAAAAATAATATAGTATTTATTCATGAGCAAGTCTTGAACTGCAACGTTTAAACTGAGCACGATGTGGTTTCTGAACGGTTGGGCAGTTAGGGTTAGTACATTCCCCTTTTTGAACTTTAACAAGACATTCTTGGTCTCGCGTTTTTCACTACGGATTGCGCATAGTACATGTCCTCTGGCAACAGAAGCACCTGAGAGACTGATATATGCTCCTCTGCAGGGCAGTAACCCCCCATGATCGGAGCCGCACTTGTCTTGGAACTGATCAAGTGAAATGGGCTAGGTCTTTCCTTGACCGTGTTTTGTTATACATCTCTCTTCGTCGCAATATATGGGAGGTTTTGTAGAAAAAGGTTCAAGAGGAGCTCGACTGGGGAGGAGCAAACGGTGGTCTTGTTAAGCTTTTCATTGGAGTTTAGTGGTTAGAATTACGTGCTAGCCTTCAGGAGGTCGATTGTTGCTCTGCTCTTCGGCGTAATGATGACCTCTCCTCGGTGATTTAGTCGGGCTGTAACATTCATGCCGGGACTACTCCTCTCAAGGGCAACAGTTGCACCGTGTGAGGACTGTCCTTTGGCTGGTACCGCTCTAAATTTCGGCAGTGGTTGGTATGCACTCGTTCGAAACTGGAGAAGGAAAGGATACAGGATCATACGGTAGCCTAGGAGACCTGTTAAGCAACTCAGTGGTCTGGTTAAACTAAGGTATACTTAACTTGATAAGGCGTCAGGTGACGAGGAAGGGAGGGTTATGAGGAGGAAGTGGAGGTTGGATGGGGATTCAGCAGGTGCTCCCTGGTGAAATCCAGTTCTCCTCTTCGCAGATGGAGGAGGAGTTTCGTTGGTAAAATAATCGGAAGCCACTTGCAGTTATTAACACCTCCTACTGGCGAAGAAAATTCAAACAGCAGCAGAAAGGCGAGTGATAAAGCCGTATAACTGCCAAAACAGTTTGGGGTGTAACTGCCAAACTGACAGTTGTCAATTTTAACAATACAGTACGTACTGTATTTTCAGCCTTCCCTCCAGCACCTTCTCCACTATTTCAATAGCATGCCCAAACACACCTATTACTAGGTAATTGCAGCGCATCCTCTTTTCTTTTGTATATCATTATTGTACAGATTTTACTAGCCCTATCCCTTTCTTGTCAGATATTTGTATACAGTATTTTGGTAAGCTCAGGGACGACCAGCTCTCCTGGTATTTTTGTTAAATTTCTACTTGTTCCAGATGAATTTGGAGCTATGCCCTTTTTTAACCATCTTCATGAGTGCACTTTTTAACCTCTTATGGGTTATATTCTTTCTTGATTCTTCTATCATCCGTCATCCTTCTGTTCGTTATCATTATTAACAGAGTATAACCAGACCACTGTGTTTGCTCTCATAGGGCTGGTCTAAGGGGGATTGACTTTAATTAAGATGCTATTTAAAATATTGCCACTCCTTGAATATCTTAACCGTAGTTGGGCTGACTGAAAATGTTGAAGACTAAGATTCTTTCTTGGATTTTTATCCAATACTTGATTAATTTTGTTGGTCGAAAGTTGGACAACCACGAGATATTTTTCATTGAAAGTGTTGTTCTGTAATCTCTTCATTCAGGACTGGGTTGAGTTTTGCTCGTCAGATACCCATTGGTCAGACGAATGTGACCAGTTTGACTGTTGGATAATACTACTTCAATGTGGTGTTCCTTTTAGAATGAAGAACACTACAATCCAACAGTTCCTTTGATGTTTTAATTTATTTTCAGATTCATTACCCCATGTCACCTGCTATTTACTAAAGATGATGCGCTTGGGAGGTAATAATCATTACGAGGAACAGGTGTGGATCTCGTTATAGTGACTGCTGCTTTGGCTATATTATCAGCATCTTCATTTTTTTCAATGCCAACATGTCCAGGTAGCCAATATATTTCAATACATACCAGCTTCATATAATTTTTGGATCAACACATTTCGTTTGTTGAACAAATGGAGTTGTAGGTCAATTAGTCTGAGGGCCTCTAAAACACCTCATGTCACAGAAAATGACATTTCTGTTGTGGAATGTTTTTAATAATCTTACCCACTGTCCATATTGCAGACAGTTCTACTGAGAAAACTGAACAGCCAGCAATTGATCAGGGACTGCTAAGGTGTAAATATCATAATAGTATCACTAAAAATAAAGAAAAATAAATAAGGTTAAGAAAATGTTACACTGAAAAGGGACTAACAAAGAATGTAAGCATTCTGCATTGCTAGGTAGTTTAGCCACTTCACATTCAACATACCTGATTCATTTAATAAATACAATTCTCTATTCTGCTCAACTATTAACAACACTGCAGACATATGAAATGTGAAGCAGCTAATGATAGGTACCTGAGCTCCAAGTGGCACGTGCTGTACTGCGGCTGATCTATTGAACATGAGTGCAAAGTTTGGGGACATAAACAAATGCAGGTATACATAAGTGATTGGGGTGTAACAAAACAAAGCAATATATAATGCTATAGACTGAAATAATGCTGCAAAGAACCTTTAGCACTGTATCAGTATGTCACACAAGAGAGAAACCATAGAATGGAATGGAATACAGAATTTCAGTCAAAGGCCAGGCACTGGGACCTATGAGGTCATTCAGCACTGAAAGGAAAACTGAGAGCAGAAAGTTCGAAGGTGTTACAAGAGGAAGACCTTGCAGTTGCACTGAGACAATTGTTAGGAGAGTGTGGATAGCAAGATGGAAGAGAGAGAATATGAATGGAGGTACAGTAAAAGGAATGAAAGGAGTTGCAGCTAGGGGCCAAAGGGACACTGCAGAGAACCTGAAGTAATGCCTACAGTGCACTGCGTGAGGTGCACTAACCCTCTGCAGGGAGGAGAAGCCGTAGAGACAACCACTTAAGTCATGGTGCTCATACTTACAACATTTTACCATCATATAACTCATTTATATTTATGCTGCAAACTCAAAAGACTGGTGTCAGTAACAATATCAGTTCTTTCATTTGGCTAGTATAACTTATATACGGTAACAGCAAATATCTTACCAAACCTCTTTGATATCTATTTATTGTACCAGTTTTACTGCTTATGACTTTGATACTTCTTTGAGATTCTGAGGGAATGGGGTCCAAAATTTGTCTGGAGCAAAATGAACTCTGTAAATTACCACTAATTTTTCACAACTCAGTGTTAGTAGTTGGCCTCATTTTGAAGCAGAACAAATGTACATTTTTGTAGTATATTCAGAACTGAAAAATAAATTTATAAAATCAGATTGATGTGCTGAAGTTTGCCAAATACAGTTAAGTCGTTACTTTTTGTAAATACTGTACATATTCAAAAATCTGTTCAGAGATTTTGAAGTAAATTCTTCTTGAACACTACATCTTTCCAATAATATTATATATTACAGCAATTGATGCCTATTTGCCAGAAATAAGATAAAAAAAAAATAAAAAAAATTTTAAATTGCTTTTATTAAAATGCAATGAAAGGTGAAAAATAATTAGACAAAAAATTATTTTTCACTTTTTAGTGCATTTTAGTAAAAGCATGTTTATAAAATTGTTTTTTTCTTTTATACTTTTAGTTTTGACAGAAATTATAACTTATGATTGTAGCTAACAAAACTGATATTCTGTTGAGACAAAGGTGGTTTGAGAATTCCGTAGAGTTTTTACCAGGTCTGAGAAGTTGTCAAAATCTGAAGTTTCTGTACAAATACTGAGATAATGGGAGAGGTCACTGTAGGGTCACTAGAGGTCACTGCTGACACTGATCATGTCAAGTTGAGTGTCACCGGGACTGAGTAACCATGCAACAATTTCAAGTCCACCAGATGAAGGGAACAGGTCTAATATTGACCAAGACAAACATACAGACATAAAACCAAGCTAAATAAAAGCATATAAAAATAGGCAAAATTTTTATCTAGGACTGCTTAGTTTAATTTTAAGGTGGGTAATCTAATTTCAGACCACCAAGTTAGTCAACGGTCACAAGGCTGGCTGAAAAGGGTTTACCCTTAATACTGAATCTGAAAAGTTATTCAATTATAATTCTTTGAAAACACGATAATTGGGGAAGTCGAAAATAATGAAGACAATAAATTTGCCTGAAATGATTTGCCTCTAAAACAGTAACATGCTCTGCTAAATACAATCTGGACGTTATGCAAGATGTTTTAACTCTTAGCGTTGTTCCACATTCTATTAATACAAAAGTGGATCATGTGGGTTATTCATTAAATACAGTATCCATGGATCAAACAAGTGTGACAAATGCGAAGATGGGAGGCAGTTACTGTGACATGGATCTCTGTTTGGAAGACAGCCATTTTAGATCTGGTCAGTACAGTAGTTACTACTGTACTATGATTGATTATACCTTTCATTACCCATTATGCTGGCATGGGCAGGATCCAGCCTATTTCAACATCTACACCAGCTCCACGTAAGATATATAATGAAAACCTTGTCAGTTGTACAATAGAATTTTGAGACTGGTGTTGAAAGTTTTTTATACCATCTCAGTGAAGATTACAAATTTCTGTGGTGGTATATTTTTAGTCATTTTGACTGGCAGATTTATGTTCAGTTCTGCTGTGAAACTTACTGCATTATTATGGGGTATTTCTTTAGTAACATGGCAACAAATCCTACATCAGATGAATATTTTGAGCCATCAGTATAAATTGCATAGTGTGAACCCTTACACAGTACTGTATGTTGTGTGTGGTGTTTATGATATCAATGAGTGTCTGCATCACAGGATACTTTTACCTTCTTTTCCTATCAATATGTCCACTAATTTTTGGAAAGATGAGGATTTAAAACCACCTTCTAGTATAATCAGGCATGTCATCACAATGTTACCCTGTCAAAACATCTAAAGATTAACTTTTCTTCTTTGTATATCATTAAAAGTTAAGCATACCTTAGTTTAACCAGGCCACTGAGCTGATTAACAGCTCTCCTAGGGATGGCCCGAAGGATTATATTTATTTTATGTGGCTAAGAACCAATTGGTTACCTAGCAACGGCACCTACAGCTTATTGTGGAATCCAGAACCACATTATTAGAAATAATTTTTGTCACCAGAAATAAATTCCTCTAATTCTTCATTGGCGGTCGGAGAATCAAGGAACGGGGCCCAGCAGAGTGCTAGAGAGACTGTAACCATCAACCAATGAAGTCCAGGTCATTTAGAATATCAGATGAAATCTCAAAACTTCAACGACATATCATCAGCTTCTCAAGGAGCTGAGATTGAAGCATTTCATCAATCATCTTTTTATCTAATAAAGAGGTGCTGCTGTTGTATGACAAACCCCTTGTCCACAAATAAAGTGTTCCTCTGATTATTCACTGACCAATACATTGGCTACGGCCTTCTAGTCTTCTCTGTGGATCTCGCTCTCAGACTGCCCAATCCTTTGTCTTGAGAGCTTAGCTGAATGAGGATATTGTAACTTAAGTCAGACTTATTGAGCTCCACCCATTTCACCATATCTCCTGTACTGATTAGGACAAATTTTTAATCAATTTGTATTTTGGGAAGAACAAAAACACAGTCTTAACAGGGGAATTTTTCTACCACCAGCTGGAGTCTGGTTAAAAAGGAACAAGGATTTGGTGGCAATGTTGGTAGCCATTGGGGGGTGAAGGTTGGGAAAACCGACCTGGCTTGGCTTCCCAACAACGCTGTGACAATCATCTTCCAGTCCATATAATTGAATGAGGGGTGGCTTGACTGTGGGCTGTAAACATTAAGACCACAGGTTTGTTTGTTAAGAAAAATAGATATTAATTAAAAATTTGTCATTTGTTCATACACAGAACAAACCTTTGGTCTTAACGTGAAGGGATTTTACTCTTGGAGGGAGAAAAATTATGCCTCAGGTTGACTGGAGGTTTGGCTGCCTGGGCTCACTTCCTGGCCAAAGATTGAAACTGAGTCATTACCTCTGATCTGTTAAGCAAAAGTTACTTCTCAAGAATGACACAATACTAAAAGGTGAAACTCCTGCCTACATTGTGCTTTTTGAAGACAGGGAGAAACTTACCAGCCTTGCATTGTTGCCAGTTCCCCTCCCCTGTGAGAGGTACAGGGACTTGTTCTATAAGGAATTTTATTGTGTAGGAACAATCAAATATAGCCAAATAGAATGGGAGCTTACTCACCTGTATATAACCAGTTCCAGCATATGATGGATCAAATCTCTCCAATGTCCGATGATAGAGGAGAAAAAGAGAAAGAAACAAAGACCAGTCAACCCATTCACTCTCACTTTCATAACCATCTTAGGCAAGATACAAACTCTCCCACTAGGGGCACCGGATGAGCTATACAGTGAGCAGCCAAGAAGCAACCTAAGGAAAAAGTGATCCAGGACCTGTAGACACACGTCCTGCAGATAGAAGGATGTGGTGGTGGTCTGGCAAAGAAGCCATGCCGACCTTCAAATCCTCTGAACTGACAAGTTCTTTTTGAAAGCAATGGAAGGGCCTAGGCCCCAACATCATTGCTCTTGCTTGCACTGAAACAGTATCTGTATGTGAAAGTAGAACTGCAAGCTTGTCTAATCACTTCAGTGGAAAAAGATTTTATTCTTGGACACTGCTTTCTTGTTTTAGCCTGCTAACAAAAGTCTCTGACACTCAGGTCTAAAATGCTGAGTCCTTTTAAGATAGCTACACAGCAACCTGACAGGACATCTGTATCTTCTGGTTCAGGTTGAACGAAATCACCAGGGGAGGATCAAGACGACTACCGAATCTGTCATGGTGAAATGAGGATTTTGAGTCTTAAGGCCATTTGGGACAAACAAAGGACGGACCCCCAACCCCTGTTTGTTTAACATTAGAGATTCCATGAAGTTCACCAACTCTCTTTGAATGAAGCTAAGGCCAGTAACAAAACCATTTTGAGGTTAAATTTCTGTCTGAAGAAAAACCCATCCCAGGTTTATGGGGGCCACGAAGTGAGACTGCTAAGCACCAGGTCAAGCTACCAACAAGGAGGTTTAACAATTGCCGAGGTTTAACATCTCTCAAGGAAAACTGTGCAAAACTTTGTTGATCCTTGAAGGTGAGGATTTTCCATGAAGAAAGGTTTACATTTTTCATACACAGAACTAATCCTACAGCAGCTCTATAGCCATTGATGGCTGACACAGAAAGATGTTTCTTCACAGAGAAAAATGAAGTCCACTACTTGTTGAATAGCAGTTCCGACCGGAGAGAAACAGCCTGACGACACCTTCACAGTAGATGGGCCCATTTTCCGTGCAACCTGGCTAGATGATCTTCTGAGATAACCAAACATCTCTGTTGCTGCTCTGCGAGAAAAGCCTCATTCTGCAGGAGATACTGGATAGTCTATGGGTATGGAGATGGATCCTACTGAAAGGTGGAACCTCTCGATGTGGCTGGCAAAGAAGGTTGTGCCACATGCGGGGGTTAATCTCTCTCGGGTGCATTGAAACCGCAAGGCTAAGACCAGGGTACCATTCTGTGAAATGGCACAAGTCTGGAGAACCACCAGTGCCATCCTTGGTTCTGAAAATTCATCACCTCTGTTGATTACTTTTGGATTAGGGCAGGGGAAAGGGTGTAAGGGTCCAGGTTGTTTCAGGGTGTTGTGGGTAGTCTTCTGCTTGTGGCCCAGGGACTGGAATGTCCAGACTACTGCTCCCTTATTTTATTCTGTGGTAAGTGTAACTGCCATGCACATTAGTCAGCGCATCCCTTAACAACAAAAGCTTGTACACTTCCATCATCTGTTTTCCCAATTTATAACCTTCAATAAGCTGATGATCATTTCTTTATAGTTAAGATCTGCCCTCAGCTTTCTTTACCTATTCTAGTTTTCCTGTGAAACTAGCCTTGAAAAGGCATTACATGAAACCATTCACATTGTCACTCCCCATTGGCCTTTCTGGTTATATTTTCAAGAACACTCATTTGACTAGGTTTAAAAAGTACTACCAAATTTTAATGTTTGAAATTTGCTGTTACTGTTTGGAATATTCTGTAAGAAAGGCAACGTAAATGTGTAAAACAATATTCAAAATCAAAATAGTACTCTTCCATCAAGAAATATATTGTCACAACACAATCATCTCATTTTGATTAATAATTCTAACTTTCATTAAAGGAACACATTAAGGAACCCTCTAAATGCAGACCTACAATTAGCTATGGTCAAAATTTAACTTCCCTCCCAGAGACAAGTTGAAAATTAACTCCAAATGGTTGTACTGATTGAAATCTCTATACATTTCAATTACTAACAATCTGTTGAAATCAAAGCTAATTACCTCATTATTCTTCAAATATTTACAGTAAATTCTACTATTTAACAAACTGGTAGGTTTTGAGGCATTAAGACTATTCTTTAAGGTCTTAAAGCAGCCACATAATTTAGTCAAAACCATATAATCAGGTTTTGCATATAACCAGTGTCAAAATTTTGTTAAATAACTCCTGTCTGACAACGGAAAAGAAAATGTACTTCAAGTAAATGAAGACAATATTAATATTCTGATTTCTCAAAATAAAGAACTTTGACATGCCTCACCAAAGTGATATGGACACAGAAAATACAGACAAATTCTACTTGAAACTATAAGGGAAAGAGAAAAGGAAAATAAAGGTCAGAATGTTTGTATTTTTTTTTCCCTTTTTGTTTTCTCCGACAATGAAACTCTCAATCAGGCAACAAGTATCCCATTCAACAACAATGAATGGTTTATAAATGACTTGTAATCACACTGACTTCTATACAATATTTACAAGAATGTCAACATTTTCTTCCAGATTCAATCAAGACTTGAAAAACAAGAATATTTTACCTACTGTAGTTAAAAAATCACCTTCATCAGAATATTCAAGAAAATAATGATAAACAGGCATTGTTGACAACCATGTACAAATATAACTCGAATCACTGTGGTTACACTTTACAATAACCTTTTACAAGGGCCTGAAGGAGCAAATTAAACAAAGCAAAACATTACTTGGTAGTGGATTGACATTTCCATTAGTCTTCTAGACTAAAAGAACAATAGGGACACACCTATATAATATATATATATTTATATATATTTTTATATTTATATAATGGAAAATGAAAGGAGATACAAGAGAACAGATGAACATGGTCATTATGTAATTAGATTTGAAAGTTTACAGGAGGTTCTATGAACACTTAGAGAACATAGCGTATATTCTGCTGTGTTCTCATGGAGGATCAAAGCACAGCATATTTAGAGGGAATTTTCTTCTCTGATGCCTGTAAAGCAAATAGGGAAATCTTTGTTGGTCCAATCATCCTCTTTCTTAACACTTGGTTCAAAATTAATTAGAAATGGATATATATGGCAAAGTTATAGCCATTCTGTTGCCAACAAAACAGCTTATCTTTACCAAACAATTAGCTAAGCAGAGACCATATACTAAATACTTTTTTACTGTATTTTTTTAATGTGGAGCTAGAAAAAAAGATAAAAAACTTATGAATTTGTTTAACATACAGTATCTGAAAATCTAAAAATCTTAAAATTCTGTCAGATTGAAACCAAATCTATACTGCTGTTTTATTTTAAATTATGAACAACCTTATCAAACTTTCTTTATAATCATTCAGTAACACTTTCAACTAAAAGTTATCAATAACTGTTCTAATTCCAAGACAGTAATCATTATATATCATCAGCAGTGTTAAACTTTGGACTTACAAATTAGTCAGGTCTGAACCTCTAACTAAAATCTACCAACTAATTAAAAATAAATAGTCCCTGGTCACACATCCCAAGGTTACACCTATCTATAAACCTTTCTTTCATCCTCATTCAGCTGGAGGTTCTGCCTTACACTGCTACTATTATCTGTATTCAGTATCATTTTTAAAACTGATAAACAGTAAAACATAAAGTAAAGGGCTCCAGACTTCATTCTTTTGAAAAAAAAAATAAAAGAAGTTGAGTTAACTCTTTGTGCAGTTCCAGCCATCTTGGGACTGGTTTTAAAGAAAAGCTTGACTGTTTTTTTTTGTTGCAGGTGAAGCAAACAGGAAGGCAAAATTTGCATTCTTTTCTAAAACATGACAAAGTAGTCTTTTAAAATTTTCAACTAACAAAACCAAGGGATGATTTGAAATGTTATTAGAAACATGGCAAGCCTTTTTACTAAATACAGATTGAAAACTCTGACAAAATTTATTCTGCATTCAACATTAACTATATTCTCTTTTCTGCTAGGCACTACATTTCAGCCAGTCATACTGAAGGGACTAATCTAATCTCAAATCATCAAACAAAAATTTTTAATTGGGTAACGCTACCTTTGACTGTTCCCTTCCATCTTCAATTCAAAACTTCTTCCTTTTTTATTTTTTTTTGTCCAAGCTGTGTGACAATAACTCTAATACATAATAAGAATTAATTCAAATGAAACAAAATGACAAAAAAAAAAAAAAATGGGTTACTCTCCATTTTGGGATGAGATAAATGGGACTTATTTTTTACCAATTACATGAAGTTTCCAGAGAAATTACATCCATCCATGAAAGATTTTGTAGAAGTTAAAATCCATTCCTGTGGATATCTTTTTACAAATTATCAAAATTATCAATCTGACTCATCATCGGGACAATATAATCCCATTTCCCCATAAACCTAATGTCAGGCATTTATACAATTGTACAGTAATTTGTGTAAACAAATCTTAGGATTTTAAATTAAAAGACAACATCTATTTCTTTTCAATTTCTATTTAGAGCCTTGTCAGAGTTATGCCAATATCAGAACACTATGGTGAATTTGCATACTGTTGACCAGTAGCATCTTTTAATCCCTGATATCGTCCATTTTGGTTCTGCTCGAGATTCATCATAGGTTGCCTTTCCTCTGGTGCTGAATCTATGCTAACACTCATTGGAGAACTGCGTCCACTCCTGGAATTTTGGGATACTTATTCTGTCTGCAACAAAATTTTCTTTAAACTTTACATTTCATTAAAAAATACTAATTTAATGTATCAGTAATTACACTGACTTAAAGGTTGGGCATTTTCTAATCTGATCTACTAAGCACTTGATCAGTTCATGTATGCATGAATCCTTACACCATAACTTAGTTTGACAATTCTTACCTCATCAATGTTATTTTGTTGTACTGATTGGAGGATCAGGGAAAGTGCTAAACTAGAGACACTTTCCATCTTCTGTCTTTGCTTAACAATGTTTAAATATTCTGCCCAGACAATGGGAAGACACGTTTTTCATATGGCTCTATACCCTGATCAAAGAATGAGTCAAGGTTTAAGTAATCCATCACAAGAACTTATTTAGTACATGTATTACTGTTCATACAATTTGGGGTGCACTAACAACTTTATCACAGTAATTATCTTTTAAATGTACCCTTAGTCTAATACACTAAGACTCAGTGTTACACCAAAAAGAAGTCAAACTTTCCAACTTACTGGGCTTGTTGCAAAAGGAAACAATTTTTTCCCCCTCCTATTCAGAGAGCTTGTAAAGTTCCCTCCTCAAAACCTTAAAACAAAATGGAATGATTCTTTAAAGAAAAGAATCAGTACATCACCAAAGGATCTTATTCAGTAAATTTACCAACAAAATACTATGATACTAACATGTTAGACTACCAAACCTTCAAACAAGCTTTTAACAGAAACCACTGTATAGTTAGGTCCCAATTATTTACAAGTACTCTTTTTCTCCCCCCCCAACATTCATCCAATGGCCTTCAGTCTTTATACAACTACACATGCTTGAAAGTTTTACTCTAATTTGGATACCTTTTTTACAATTTTCCAACTCATTCCTTGAGTCAGGTAATGACAGAATGGTATGAGCCAGTTAAGTATTCTATAAAAGAAAAACACATTTGTAAAAAAAAGGATTTTGACAAAGGAAAAATCTATTTCTGGAGAGGGGCCCGTGTCACCGGTGAAATAGTCCATTCAGCACTTATTTCTAGGTAATTCCGTTGCTAGATACCAGAGAAAGCTAAATGAAATGCTGGAGTTACTACCCCCAGAGCGAGCTCCACTAGATGGAGTCGTGTATGGAAAGGGGTGAACTGTCAAAAACACGGAACCTTATCCTATAGAGATTCCCAATGTCAAAAGTCCCAACGAGAGAGGTGCCGATACAAGCCCATGCACTACTCGCGGACTGTATACAAGGCAACACTAGCCGCATTCCATGTTAGCACCCACCCCACTAGAATGAAGTTTATCAAGGGAGGGAGAGAATGAAAAAACAGGGGTGGGTCACCGGGTGACACGGGCCCCTCTCCAGAAATAGATTTTTCCTTTGTCAAAATCCTTTTTCTGGATCGGGGTCCCGTGTCACCCGGTGAAATAATAACAGAGAAATAAACATCATTCTTATGCTATTAAAGACTTAAATAGAAACATTGAAAACTAGGAGAATTCTACCTGAACATTAGTAAGGTCACCTACAGTTCATGTAATGTAAAAAATAATGTAAGTGGTCACCGTCTAAGATCATGAGCTTTAGAATAGCACCTGAATAGGCTTGTATTAAGAAAATACTTCCTGCCTAATAGCAGACCCAATGACAGTGCCCCCTTTTTTTAAAAGAGAGGACCTGACAAATTGCGAGGTCCTGTCTAAAAAGCCTGCAAGGAGAAAACTGGACACAGAAACAGACCTTGTAAAGGGGGAGTACTTTCCAAGGTGACCACCGAAAATGAGGACCTTCAATTGTAGATAGAAAGTTAGGGTGAGGAATTCACAACACTACCCTGATGAGGGAAACCAAACTGATTGGTTCCGCCAGACAGGGCAGACAGTACAGGAAAACTAACACTAGAAGCTAAGCTGATTAAAAATTTTTGGGACTTCCTTAACAAGGAAAGGTAAGAACAAGATGATTGTTGGTTACCGAAGCTAACTCTGATACATTACTCAAAGACCAGGAAACCGAATGTGGACGGAGTACTGTTCTTAGACGAACACAGACCTTAGGGATGAAAGTTAAGGGCCTGTGAGTCTGGTTCCAACAAAACACTCCCCTCGAGGCCAATGCTGCATCATTACTGTAGCTTCAAAAACTATGTGAAGAGTGCTAGTTACTTAACTGCAGAACCATACTGCAGTAGAGTAGGATCCTTAACTGATTTCAGGAAAACAGTAATAACAGGACCAATATCAGTTTCCTCCTAAACTGTAAGATTCACAAAGACCAAAGCCAGGACATCAGAGTTTGAGGGGGCTGACGCAGGCTGAGTTTATACCAGACGGGACAGATGGGAGCTTGATGGTTTGGCTGAATTGGGTTGCAAACAGACCTACTTCCAGGCCCAGGAAAAGGTCACAAGACTACCTGAATGACGCTCCGATCCTAAGGACTATTCCGACACCAGGGGAGGCCCTGGATAGGGAAAAAGCAGTGACCTTTTGGACCCCTACGAAGGGTGGTAGACAGAGGCACTTGTGTCTGTTGGTTATGGAGAAGAATGAACCATAACCTGATGAAACAATTCGAGTCCAAAACCACTTGTTTACATGAGCGCACTATTGCTGTTTTGTTCAGAACCAGCCTAAAATGGAAACCTCTTGGGGGAAGAAGTTTCCCAAGGACAGGAAGACTGTCACCGCCCTCCAAAGCGTTGATATGGAACTGCTGGAACGTGACCGACTAAGTACCATGTACTTCATTGGGCCAAAAATATCCACCTCACCCGCCCAGAGAGGTGACGGTGTGGAATACTGAGGCCGGAGGGAAAGCTGGAGAGAACTGACCGGTAAGCACCTGACAGTTGTTCAAGGCCGAGGCCACTATTCAAGCAGGAGGAATCAGGAGACACGTCCTGACTCCACCATACCCCGGTCATAAACTCCAGCTTTGACTTCAGAAGGAGAACCGTCACTAAAGCAAACTGGAAAACCAGGACCTTTTCTTGGGCACGGGGAGAGGTATGCTTGAGATGATGAAATGATAGGATGCCCTTGCTATCTCTTTCCACTTCCACTGGATTCATAACTACGGAAGGCTACCCTCCTGAATCAGGTGGGATTCCTTCCTGGTTACTTAGAAGCCCAAAGACTCTAGAAAACCGATTATAATGACCGGGCGCCCTCAGGCAATTCCCGACGCTGGGTGCCCAAATGAGCCAGGCAACTAGATATGCAGCTAGCATAGCCTCCTAATACCGGAGCTGTTGAACTACGGTATTGTTCAAACTGGCAAAGACTCTGGAGCCGCATTGAGGAGGGCATGAACCTGAAGGGGCACGCCTGCTCCCAGTCTGAATCCCAGAAGGGATAGGACCTTTCTGCAACCAAGATATGAAAGGAAGCGTCGGAAAGGTCTACAGAGGTGGTTACGGCTCCACAGCGCAGTAGGATCCGAACCCACAAGACTAAGCAACCGAGACTTGCCATGAATAAGGAAAACAAACGGGACACACCCGGAAAAATTTTCCAGTGGAAGGGAACTTCCTTGGCAGACTGAAAAAGCCTGACAGGCCATTCACAAAGACCCCAGAACTCTGGCCGGAGGCTGATGGAACTTGATTGGGGGAGGGAACAACAGTCCAGCTCCACCCGGGCCCTGATAACTATACTCTGGGCCCAGGAACTGAAGTTCCAGTGGCCCCGAAAATGGTACAGCCTCCCACCCATATGAGAAATACTACAGGGAGGAGGCTTGATTGCCTCCCGTGGGCGAATGCCTTCCCAATTTCTCGGAGAGGAGTAGGATGCTTCCTGCTCCTATGATAACCCCGAGGGTCAGAGCCTCTGGCCAAATGTCTAGTGAAAATTCTTTCCTTGGGTTTTTGTATGAAGCAAAGAAAACTCCGGCGGAGGCACGTGGGAGGCAGAGACACACGGGGTGTTACAAAGGGCTGATGTGTTGGCTGAACCCGCACACATCGAGGTGGAGGCTGGGAGTGAGAGCTGACGGCTGTCTAGGGGCAGAGACCTGAAGAGCCTGCACCACCGCCTGAGCAGGGGGCTCTTGAACTACATGAACTTCTTGCGGACTTGGGACAGGTCCCGGCAAGATCAGATCGTTTCTGCTCGTGAGGGTAGACACCCATGAGAACGGAGGCTCTGGGTAACAATAGTAGTCCCAGGCGGGACGTAGCAACGCCCACCTGGGAAAAGATTAATTCTCCAGGTGAAACTGTTCATAAGATTTTTGCAGCTCAAGGCGGAGCGGGCAAGCCTGACTTACACCCTGTTTCAGCTTCCGAAAATTGATTCCAGGGAGCTTATGAGCTGCTGAATAAATTACTCCGGAGCGTAGTCCGAATAAATTAGGGTTAGAAGATTCACTGTGAAAGTATCTGTGATATCCGTCTCCCGGAAATGCCTCAGCGATACATTTTCAAAACAAGCCTGTTGATAAGAGGGCTACATTCGGAGCACAAGGGGTAAGAAACAGGGCTCCCAAAGAGAGCACGGTAAGACCCCCAGCTGGCGTGAACTTGGAATTCTCCGCCTGCCACTCCGTTAGAGTTCTCAGGAGACGATGTGTCCAGCCCTAACTGAGGGCTCTCTTATGGATCCTGCCAGACAGATGCCATGCTCCGTTCTGACAGTCTGGTAAAACCCGGATAAGAGGATACCAGACCGAAGAAGGAAGAAATGCCCTTCCACCAACCTCCGTGTGCCCCACACCCCGACAGGAGGGTGCCTTCATGCTGGGAAGCATAAAGGGGAAGGCACCAAGATTCCCAGACCGAGGGGGAAAAGGTGGAGATGTCCAGAACGATAGAATTCGGAACGGAGCAGGACTTAACAGGTGATTCATTGACAATGAGTCTTGAGATTAAATCTCTTGGGACTTAAGCTCCTGGGAAAGGGAAGGCATGGACCATGAGGTAGATAGATATTTTAATAGGTTGACAATGACCCTCAAATCGAGCTCCTGATAAGGAGACCCATAAAGAGTTTTCAACAAAGGAGGGAGGGGGTAACCGCCTTGCTTTGCTTGGGCGTGTCCTTTCCAGAAGACGAGGCCAAACTCGTAGATGGCACCGGTTAGAGATCCGAGGCGTCCTTGAGGGGCCCTGGAGCGGGTCTTCTTGGTTTAAAAAAGGGTCTTTTTTTTTTTTTTTTTTTTTTTTTTTTTTAAATGACTTCACCTTAGGGACGGTAGACCAGGAACCGTCGAAAAAGGGATGAGAAGGTAACGAATCCCTAAAGGAAAAGTTTGCCTCACCTAATTCCGAGCTAAAGCGGAAAAGGTTTGCCTCAATTATTCCGCACCTATTTATCGCTCCGGGACGATGTTCAGGTCCGAGAACAAGACAGAAAGGCATAACGTCTTCAGAAAACTCTCCGTAAACAATTAACTTGAACCGAAAAGTTACGAGACTTGCGGCCGCCTCCAGGAGGGGGAAAAATTAGGACCCCAGACACCGGAGGAACAACTATTAATAAGTTATATAAGACGGAGTTTGGCGAAGGAAAAACCGATAGGTGTATATGAAACCTACCAATTTACGAAAATCTCAAGCGAAACGGAGTTTGACGGAGGAAATCGATAGGCGTATATGAAACCTACCGATCCCTCCAGGAGAATCTCGCCGGAGAGAGCCCAAACACCGAAAGATTAACTATTAATAAGCCACAAGAGGTGGAGAACCGATAGGTTTATATGAAACCTACCGAATTAACAAGAATCCCCGGAGACGGAGTTTGGCGGAGTGAAATCGATAGGCGTATATGTGAAACCACGATTTATCACGGAAAGAAGCGACTATTAATAAGCCACATGAGGCGGAGCTTGACGGAGGTAAAACCGACAGGTATATATGAAACCCACGGATTCATCAGGTAGCCTGCTCGGCGAGCATAGCGCACAAACGCAATCTGCCGGGTGCCAAACGACTAATAATAAGCCAAAGGAGGCGGCGTTTTGGCGGCGAGATAAAAACCGACTGGTGTAAATAAAACCACGGATTCATCAAGTAGCCTGCTCGGAGAGAGCATAGCGCACTTTACAACCTTCGAGTCAAGAATAAGTCACATGAGGCGGAGTTTGGCGGAGACAAAACCGACAGGGTATATATAAAACCTACGGGTTCATCAAGAATTCTGCTCGAGGAGAGCATAGCGTACTTCATAACCTTCCGTGCCAAACTATAAATCCAAAACAGACTGCGCACCGGGAATGGGAGCTATAGACTCGTGACGCTGGTTTGTTGCAGGATAGCGGAGCATTCCTGCACTTGACAAAACCAGCTGAAAACGTATGAGAAAAGGGGGCATGCTGGAACGGATGCCGGAGCAGAGTACCGTAGCAGCTCAAAGCCTAGTCAGACCAGGAAAACCCCGGAGAAAACCGGAGAGAAAACCGGGCTAACAGGACAAAACTCATAGACATAAAAACAGAGTCAACGGAACATTCCGAAGCGATCATGTTTGAACAAAATGTGGGAAGGTTATGAACTGTTGGAAGTGGGCGCACTCAAAGCCAAGAGAGGAAAACCCGGAGTAGGATATCCTGAACGGTGATAGCGGTGGGGAATAAACGCCGACCGCTAAACACTAAAACCGCCGTAGCAGTAAGCAAGGAGAGCGCCCAACAAGATAATGAAACACCGAACAGGAAGTAGCAAAAAGGAGGGGAACGCTAAAGTAAATAAAGCAGAAGACAGTTAGGTGGAGAACGCTAACTGGCCTCGTATGGGATCCCAACAGTGAGGTGCGAACATGTAGGAAGCACCACGAAGGGAAATAGTCGACGTAAAAGGAAGGGGGAAGGATAGGCCAGGAGGTTGGTAACCCAAAGCAGCGACCAGGGTGGGACAGCACTCCCGGCGCCCAGAGATTCTCATAGATCCCCTCGCTATGTAAGCTGTGTTGCACGACAAGAGCGAGAGAAAAGAGAGGAAGGGCAAAAACCTCTACGGCCAGGAGAGCAATGAAAGATAAAAGGAGTGTGAACAGGAGTGGGGAGAGCACTCCTGGTCACCTCCAGGTCCAGGTGGAGTGCCAACTCAGACACACCGAGGGACAATCAATCAATGCAGAGGAGGGGATGTAGGCTACAACATAAAATAAGGATAATTGCTCTCAAGCCTTGGAAAGTTAACAAACTTTGAAAACAAACCAAGGGGGAGAGAGAGAGCAAAGGATAAAAGGGAGAGAAGGGGACTCTCGAAACCACAAAATAACATATATATAGTCGGTAAAAGAAGTGTGAACAGGAGTGGGGAGAGCACTCCCAGTCACCATTGGTAAGCAACCCAAAGAAGGATTGAACTAGGATAGGCTACGAGGTAAACCCTCGCTATTCCAGCTTAACTTATCAGGAACATTAGCCTAAGTGAAAAGCCGAAACAGGGAGAGGGTGGACGTAGGCAATATATCCAAGCCAAAACCAAACAAAGGGAAGCACCAGACATAAAACACACATGTACAGAAGCGAGATCACCGACATGAAACTCATACGTACAGATCGAGATCGTCCCCCTCTTAACGATTTTTTTTCCCCGAAGGGAAAAAGTGTTACAGCCAACCCCTAGGCTAACCTAACTGAGGCGATGTAAAGGAAGGAAGCCTAGGGGAGGGGTAAAGGCTAACCAATAACTCAAAAAAAATTATAATAAAACAAAAATTGTCTATAAGGTACATGTAGGAGGATAGGCAGGCCCAACACAACATGGACGTGAAGGGACATGACCGACCCCCAGTTAAATGAAAGTATCTCAAAATTAACAAAATTCAAAAGCATCCAAGCACAAGGTCAAAAATGTAAGAATGAAAATCATGTTCCCATACACTTAGAGAAGTGAGTCTAAAACAAGGCAAAATAAAGCCAAAATAAAAGCTTAATAGGCCCGAGGGGGAACCACGTAGCCTAAACAGCAAGACAGCACTTGACCAGGAAGGGAACACAAAATTCACAAAAGAAACAAAATTATAAAAACAAAGTAAAAACCGTAACAGTACCAATGAAAATAAGATCCCCAAAGGCTAAGAGAAGTGAGTGACAAAAATAAAGCATAATGAGGCCATGATAATAAGCGAATGGGCTCGAGGGGGAAGCTCGCAGCCTAAACGCTCAACTTCACTCCCGTAATGAAGCCATGATAAAAGGCGAATGGGTCCGAGTGGGTCGCTAAACATCACTTCTCGTAGTAAATGGGTACAGAACAAACAAAAGTTAATCAAACCCACTAAAGTTAGGGAACATACATGGTAAAATATCCCAAATAAAAAGGGATACAAATAAAAAACACAAAACAAACATGCCGACCCAAGACCAAGAGAGGTCAAGAGACGACGTGAGAGGAGATCGAGACGGGCGTTATAAATCCCTTTAATTATTAAACTAAAGGAAAATAAGAAGCCTCAATCGCCTAAAAAACAAAACACTGGTACTCAAGTAATTGAAGAAGAACCTTGCGAGGATGCCATAAAAAATCCAAAATAGAACACAAAATAAGGATCACAACGAAATTACGTGTGAACGAAAAAACGTGCTAAAATGGAATGTGGCTAGTGTTGCCTTGTATACAGTCCTTGAGTAGTGCATGGGCTTGTATCGGCACCTCTCGCGTTGGGACTTTTGACATTGGGAATCTCTATAGGATAAGGTTCCGTGTTTTTGTAGTTCACCCTTTCCATACACGACTCCATCTAGTGGAGCTCGCTCTGGGGTAGTAACTCCAGCATTTCATTTAGCTTTCTCTGGTATCTAGCAACGGAATTACCTAGAAATAAGTGCTGAATGGACTATTTCACCGGGTGACACGGGACCCCGATCCAGAAAAACTCATTTGAATAATTACTAAATGCAATTGTTGATTCACTCGCACTAAAAAAAAAAAACTCATTTGAATAATTACCAAATGCAAATGTTGATTTTACTGAGTTTTCATAGAGAGCAGATTTTATCCTTTTTCAGTTTTCTACTGCTCATTATTAACATTTTAACAATTTGCAATTGCTAACTTCTAATATTGTGACATACACCACAATGTCTTTCACTAATCAGTTTTAAACTTCTATGTTCAGAAAGCACACTATACTTTAACACTTTTTTTTTTTTGCTTTAACATCACAGTAGAACAGATGTTAGCCTTGCATCAAAAATCCATAATTCTGATATATAATTACCCAAACACTCATAATCATTATCATTATTACGGCTCGTTAAAAATAGGTGGGGACCAATCTTAGTAATAAATTCACATCTTTGATAAATACCTCTGTTCCGCATCCAGCTCTAGAAATTTGAGCAGTTACATTTTCCAGACTTATACCAATACTTTAGCTGACCACGCCAGCAGCAACACAGTTAGTTGTGAGTATCTCTATGACCTTTAATAATAATTACTGTACAGATTTCTTATAGCTTAAACTAATCCAAAAACAGACTAAGTTATCATTCAATGCTTCTACAGCTGATACTCCACCTCGAAAATTAAGTTATTCAAAAGTCACTCAAGGTTCATGGGAACAAAACTTTTTCAATTATTTCAACTCAAGTCTTGAGGTTCTGGCTTGTAATGAATAGTTTACATTTATGATACTGTGATTCATTTTTCTTATATATTCCAGAGCTGACACCAAATTATCATTCTTAATAGGTTAACTGACTAGAGTTGACATTGTAAGTCCCAAAGATTGGCCCAATGGGTTTGTTCTTAGTGAAGGTACATGAACTTTTAATATATAAACTGAAAATGTTGAAGACAGACAATTTCTTTCAAGGACCTGTTTCCAACACTTGATTTACACTGCTGGCTGGAATTTATTTCTGAAACTTGACTTTATGTCAATGGCTGAAAGTTGGATAATCATTCAAGATTTGTTTGATTGAAAGTGTTGTACTACATTCTCTGCATTCACAGACTGGGTTGTGTTAATTATCAAATACTAACTGGTTACATGAGTGTAATCAACTAAAAAACGGGATAATATTTTATAGCATTCTTTTTTATGTTTTACAAGGCTACATTCTCTGTAAATTGAACATACGGCCATTCCTCCCTCAAGTTCTGTCCTCCCTTTGCTCTCATCCTTTAGATGACTAATCAATCTTCCTCAATAGTGTCAGCGGACATTGTTGGTTGAAAAATCTAACCTCTGACCAAAGTAAATTGTCTTACTGTGATCTCAGCAATTATAAGCACCTCACTGTAACCACAGCAATTATTTGCAGAATCCTGGATATCCCTGCCACTGCATGTGAGCATCCTTTCTAACCTTCAAAATCTGCCACCTTCAAGGAGAAAACACTACTGGGTGGAATTTGACTAGCCATGAGATGGCTCAAAGACTGAACCATTTGCCAGCATGGAAAGGGATCCACAACAAGACATTTGTATACAGACCTAAAGAAAACACATGATCTCTGATGTGTTGCTTGTTCATGGCTAAAGTGCCCTTCAAACCAGTCCAAGCTGTCACTGGTGAAGTCCTCATAATTGACACAAGCACCCTATCAGAAGGGTCCTTTAAAAAAAATAAATAAATAAATAAAACTCAAGGACATCTGTCCCAAAAGCTTTTCACTTCATGTCTGAGCATTCTTTTCTGTTTTTTTATCCTTGGCATACCTAAACCAATGCTTGTTTCTAGGTTTACATGAAGGTGGAAAAATATTAACAAAATTATGAAAAAGAACTGTTCATAATCGTCACTCATTACACACCAACAACTACATACAAAATATAGCCACCAACACGTATGCATTTATGGATAAAGGAATAAACCTCAAAAACATCACAGGGGTTGAGAAACATTGGCAGTACTAACACACAAAGGTCTCAACAATAGAAAAACCATGAATAACAACAAAGCCAAACTTTGATGAAACTGCAATTTAACCATACACAATGGAAAACACACAAATTCCAACGCTGACAAGATGAAAAGATTACATTCTGTGAGGAACAGAGCTGAAAAACCACATTAGAAGAATTAACAGGATAATTAGATATGCAAACAAGGCTAAAAGAGAGTTTAGTCTAAGAGAAGATTCCTCCTAGTTATTAAAAATTTTACTTAAAGTACAAGAGATTTGTTTATCATATGAAAATAAAGGCACACAAAAAAAGCTCTACATTCCTGTGTATGTAACAATTTTTGTGGAATGATTTGTTACCTGGGCATGTTTCTCCAGTACTACACCGATTTCTCATCTTTACTTACATAATTCTATATCTATACTGTGACCTTCATTATTAGATACACAAATATCTAATGCACAGGAAATGAGTTATATTCCTACTGTCCTATGTTGCAAAAACTCAATTACTACATCAAAAGTGCAACAACATTACCTCAAGTTTTCAATGAATCCATCCTCCAACAAGAGAAGCCACGTGAACGACTGCCACTGCTGTAAGTTCTGGTTCATCTCCGTGTCCCGTCAACATGGACAGCGAAGAAGACAGAGAAGCTGTTGAAAGTGTGGCACTAGACGTCACTGAAGTTGAACCCGTTGTGGGTAGAGGGTTACTGTCACTGCTTAATCCAACTTGAGGATAATGGACGAGAGAAGAGTGGATGGCTGATTTAGTGAACCAGACTGGCTGTCTTCTTGCAATGAACTATTTGAGGGTTGAGGCAACACTGTTGAGGGTATTCCAGAATTAGGGATAGATGTAATTAAAGTAGAAGAATTAGTATTTGTTATAGTGGGTAATGAAGACGACTGATTGGAATCCTCGGATGGTGCTAAAGGAGTGGTTGGAGGCGTAGCTAAAGGTGATATAGTGTCACTTGCTGGATCCGGCGGTCTTGGAGATAATGGATGGTCTGAGAAGAGAAATAACCAGCATTTAATATTCACTAAATTCTTTAGTTTACAAACAAACAAAAAAGATACAAGCTTTGTAAGAAAAATTGAACGTTCAATTTCAGTTAATTTTGTAAAAGCAGCGTCTTCAAATGTACAAAACCTTACTAATAAAACTCTCAACTATTCAAATACAGAACGAAATTAAATGAATTCAGAGAAAAGATTAAAAGGCAAATAACAAAAGGGAGATATTTACCACTATGAGAGAGAGAGAAATTATAAAAAGGAACAATGGTTTGACTTGACTTTAAAATGAAATTAGAGACCTGAGCACCCTAATCATCTTAGTAAAAATCAACTATTAAAACAGTTGAGAAACAAAGCATGGATAATGAATTGCAGGAACTTGAGACTTTATTAAAGAAAACATCTTAAGAAAAAAATTCTTTGAGAGGTGGACAGATGCTGTCTTGAACAAATGAGTATAACAAAAAATTTTACTTTTTTAATTATAAATAAAAGTAGCAACCACAATTACTATATTCCAACTGAGTTCAGTGTAATACTTCATGCTATAAACAAATAGCCTGATGTGAACACTTTCTAAGCCACTTGGATTAGTATGCTATTTGACTTATACAAAACAATCAACTTACCTGGAGTGTTTGTTCCTGAGGAATCAGTTCGTCGTGAGCGGGTAGACCTTGAGGTTACTTGCATGTGGAGGTATTGTAGGAACTTCTTACGCTCCATCTCTTCACTGCGACCATGCCGGGCAGCAATTGCTTCTTCACTGATGTCCTCTTCAAACTATCAATGAATAAATTAAGATAGGTTTAACCTACCTCATAAAATCTACTGAATATAACAAATATTGAACTCCATTGTAATAAAATTAAAAATAACCACATGGAGAGTATGGGTACAAAGCTTTCAATCCACCTTTCTTCAGCTTATTGTGCAAAGCACTTCTTACCATTTACTGTTCTCCTAAATTCTTTTAAAAACTTATGGTACAAAGTAATACTTAGAACAAAACCAAACCTGTACAGACCAGGAGAGAACACAAATTCAGGAAAGCATTTGCACTTAAGTAATACCAAGTCATATGTGGCAACAGTTAATCCTTCATGTGACACATGGGGTAGGTAAAGAAGCTTAAGTCACCTTCAATCTTCTAACAGAACAGTTATCTCCCCAATTCTATGAAGTACAGAACTGCTCAAGAGTAATTTTTTCTGATAGAATGGAAGATTAATTTTCCCAATACAGAAATGTAAACATACTATCTGGTTTCCATATATTTATGTTCAATGTGTACATAAATAGGAAATATATTGGTAAAGGGGAAATTAATATAAAAATTTTCAGTGCACTGTATATACCATCAGTTCTGACTAATTAGTAATACATACTGCACATACATATAAAAATATGGTGACTTTCAGTAGGAATCAGAATTTGCTGAAACCATCTTGCTATGAGATACAACTATTGTTTAACTTAACCTGGCACAATTAGGTGAAAACATACAGGAAAGTTATGAGACACTCAGTATCCATTTAACACCCGTAATGAACAGCTATAGGTCAAAATGACCATTTTTTTTTCATAAACATTATTTTAATAAAAAAAAAAGGCCATATCTACAAAAACTGAATTTAAACCTAGACATATGTAGAAAGGCCATATCTACAAAAATTGAACTTAAATCTAGACATATGTAGTATGCAGGCAAATAGGAAAATGCAACAAAAAAGTACACAATGAAAGAGACAGGAAACAAGCTGGCATATAACAATATGGGTCTACACAAGTCATAGAGCAAAGCAATAAAAAATCTAATTATGAATATACCTAGACTACGACTTTATGACCAAAAAAGAGGGGTTCAGCTTTTACTGAAGACCTAAATTTCCCAACTACATGCAATCAAAATTATGTTGACAGCTTGTTAAAATAACAATACAATAGTAGTAAAGTAAAAGCAGGGGGTAATGATTTACTTATATAGACTAACTGCTCTACCTAACAATTTACAAATTTATTTGTTCTGTTTTAATAAATGTGCAAGTATTATCATGAAACAAACTCTGGAAATTATATTTATAAACATATAATCAAGAGTAATTTGCCTATAACCAATAATGTACCAAATAACTTCAGGAAAATTGTAACCACTCAAGTTCATTCAACACCATATTGCAGTTCAATGGAAATCAATTTACTCCAATTCAGTTTAAGAAATTAAAACCAATCTCCCTGCAATTACAAAGCTCTAGGATATTAGACCTGAATCAAACTAATTACAGTGAATTAGTAATCAGGATCCTAAAGATTATCACATTCACATGAAAAATCCGTAATAGCTACTAAGCAATAGGCCTACAAATTACGTCGTCTTTAATAATAATAATAATAATAATAATAATAATAATAATAATAATAATAATAATCATAAAGTATATTTGGGGATAATTTGTGGATAGTGCAGCTTGTCCACAGCTCTCACAAATTGTAATTACTTTTTCTGTCAGGAGGGATGTTCCTGGTACACTGTCTCCTGTGGTTATTGTACTCTCAACTATATGAACACAAGGTCATTCACAGACTGAAGTGACAAATGTTTGTGTGACCACTGAGAGACTCAAGTCCTGCAGAAGTGACATTAGTGGTTGGAGTACTGTATTACACCAGTTACTCTCTTGCTGCCTTTCCAATAAAAATGGCACAATTTGTTTAGTACAAGTCTTTTTTCCCATAAGATAGTACTGCACAATACTTTGTCTCCAAGGCAGAACACACAATTACAGTGCTCCATGAGGGAAGTGGTCAAGCCTTCCACAATTCCTTATAGTTCATGTTGACTTGACCAAATCACTCCCAACACTACCACACATCAAAAGACATGTGAATTATTGGAAATTTATAGCTCCATTCAACACAGTGGGAGGGGAAAATTACAATGATTAAGTCTATCCTCATACATACCTGTTGCAAGTTAGATGCCTTTATTCATGTAGACAGTATTGAAGTTTCTTTGCAACATCCCTCTGGACCCCAAATGCATGGCTTTTTGCTTTTGACCTACCATCTGTCCCCCTATTCATACCTATATAACAAATTTCTCAGTGTTTTCATTCCAATCAATATCAAGAAACTCTTCAGGTAAGCCATATGTCTGTAAATGGGATTCTGTGATGTTTTCAAAGTACTTTAAAATTAAAGATAAATAATGGACCCTTCTAAACTTCATAAATGGCAAACATTGACTTAATGTGTGCCAAATCCAAGAGGGCAAGCGGTAGGTTAACTGGAGAGCAAAGACCAAATTGAAGTGATGCTGCAACTACAACCAGCAATCCACAGTACCACTTACGTATGTGATTTTTCAATCTTGGTATCATACTCTTCTTAATCAACATTTGCTTGTACTGCTGTTCATAAAACCATGTCCTTATTACTCTTTCAAACTTAGCGAAACACTATAACCAAATTATTTGGCAAAACAATCTGCATCCTAAAGAAAAAAGATGTTTTCTAAGGTACAAAAGTTTAATGTTAATGCTTGAACTATAAAATGTAAAGGGATCTCCCCAATTCTAAAAATAATCATATTTAGAGATATCTCTCAAACCTCAATTTTTTCTTACATAGTGTTATCCAATTATGTAAACTTCAAAATATATTTTAAAACTTTTACATTTTAATCCATGACAAAATATGAAAAACAAATTATTCTATACCCAAAGGCAATTATTCTAAAATAAAAATTCTTTTTAAAATCTGAAATTAACTTACCCTTAACTCACTGTACTCACCAAAGATTATGGTTCCTGCTGAAGATACTTGGGAAAATTTGCAAACTGGTACATCTTTCCAATACCAGGTTTACAAAGCCTTCACCTGTTTTACCTTGATTTGCTTCTCATCAAAACTTGCCTAACACAGTTTAGTTGTACCATGCATTCACATTTTACCTACTGATGGTGTCACTTCCAGTAGAAATGAAATGCATGTCTACAACATACGACAATTTAGGCTCATGAGAATCAAAGGCAACCTAACATGCTTTTAAGCATGGCTCTCCTCTTCCCTTCACTCATGCCAGCCAACATCATGAGAGAAGAAACTTAAAATGATACTCCTCTTCACTCATGCTAACCAAGATCACGGGTGAAGGAATTTCTGACTCTTGAAGAATGTTTTCTCTTGTCAAACGGTGATAACAGGATACCTTTATTGGCCTGTAGTACTGTTCAATACTTACCAAACCGAAAAACAATCTTCTTTGGAAGTAAAAGTTGTTGAAAATTGGCTCTACATCCCAGATGACAAACTCCACATTTCACATTTAGCATCAAACACACCATTCAACTATATCTTCTCCTCTTTCGCCGTAAACGTCAACACAGGGGAGTCACTTGAGTATCCTAGAAAATATAAATAGTAGGCCCATGACAAGACCATGAAGTCCTGAGCACCAGCTTCAAAACTGGAGCATTTGTATTTGATGGCGAAGAAGACTTGGACTTCCAGCAGTCTTCCGATCGCTGATTAGTTCTTGCAGCAGTGATTCCTAAACAAGCTCAGAAACAAGTACTTTGGAGTATAAACTAACTGACGCTGCAGTGCATTTAATGTGGTTGAATAAGTAATGGAACTTTTTATCAATTAAATCAAACCTGCGACTACTTAATTATTTTTCTAAGATAGTGAATATGTAAGAGTAAAAATATTGAGTGAGAAAATAATATAGCAACGATTTTTATGCACTATAACATATGCCCATATAAAAAAATTGTGCATATACATTACTCATTGAAAACTATGTCCTGTATGTAAAATGCACCATGTATATATATTGTACATGTACAGTATTGTAAATACATGCATGTACAGAAACATTACAAGTATGTTTACAAACCTAACACATTTCTAAATTATGATGTTCAATTTCATGTAAAATTAAACACCATATTTTCCAATTGTCAAAAGCCACACCTAAACCTTTTGGATTCTTAACCAGACCGCCATGAGAGAGGGTAAGCGAGCATTAAAAGACTGGCTTAAAACAAAAACTACAAAAGGTACCCAACCCTCAAAATGAACTAGAGTATACATCATACAATATTTCCAAATATTTTACAAACCGGAAAACTATATGAACATTAAGCTGCGATGAAAACCCAGCAAAACAGATTATTTCATTACAGGGTCTTGAAATTTAACTAAAGACCTAGAATTACTAGTATGTTGCAGGTTATTAAAGCCTGGAAGTTTTTGAGTTAGCAATTTATCTTTTTCCTTTCAAGAACTGCACTCATGAATCTGCCTCTACTGTTGGCCAAAACCTTGGATTTTCTTATTACACAGAACGTTATACAGCAGTCCAGGTACGAGGAACTTGATCCTGTGTAGTCTTCATCAAACGGCCACATTAAACCGATTACCAGTTCTTATACTTAATATTATGACAACTAACAGCATCACTTTAATGCATAATCTTACGCAATAATCCAGTCTCTTTATTTTTACATTATTCATTCAAGGAATGCCATGTATGTCATTTACATGAATTAACTTGATAATAAACTTTGTAAATTACAAGATCAGATAAAAAATGATGTCAATTCAGACCAGTACTGTGTAAATAAGTTTCAACTAAACTGCCTGCTTAGACCACTGAAGTTAACTATGATAATCTACCCTGAACAGAGTCAACAATACTTTAGGTTATGCCATCAACATAAAAACATAACATTACTTCCCCTTTTTAGAGGGCTCACAATCTATCCCTGTTGCTTCCTTTATGTTACTGGCTAGATCATAATGCACAGAACCACATAATACAAAACCTGTGGGATAAAGGTGCACCACTGCGTATAAATGAAACCACTCTAATCTTGTAAAACAATCTTGTAGACGGTTTCTCATTTTTTTTTAGGATCAAATAAATCAATGCCAAAAATTCACTATCTATTCAACAAAGCTACAGGATTTCAGAGAATTCGTCTGAAATGATCATGATAGATGCACTTTCAAGTTTACCAACAGAGACCATGTCCATGAACACTTCAGCACATGGAATCTAATGGGAACATTTGCTAGAACCATGGCATTGTGCAATGAACTCAATTCATGAATATTTTGTTACTGGTTTTTCCATTGCAAACCTTTCACCATTATTATTATTATTATTATTATTATTATTATTATTATTATTATCATTATTATTATTATTATTATTAATAATGTTGTTGTTATTATTAAAGCAGTTTACATCAACCAACCTTTTAAAATACATACCTCTCATAATGCTGGCCATTAATCCAAATCAGGCAATGAAATAAACTTTCCCCTCTATGCTAGGATTCCAACCCAAGTTAAGAGGAGCAGTGGTGCTTTGTGGCATACTGGTGTTCCTCCTAAGGTTTCAAATACTGTACTTAAGTGAAGGGAGTTTTTCCTCTCATTTCATTTCTGAGTTTGGATCCAAGGTTTTCAGCAGAAATTGTTCCCAAATATACAGGTAGTGTATTATAAAATAAGAGTTGAATTTACAAATTTCAGCACTCTACATTTTTATGTGATAGCATATTATTTAGTGTTGTGATCATATTTAGTATATTGTACATTTCAAAACTCGTATAATAATATATAATAAGAGATACTACTACTATAATTAGATTTAAACCATGGTCAAGCCCTTCAAATCATAAAAGCTTATACTTAAAAATTCATGGGTAGCATTAAGAAGCAAAGATCAGTACCAAGTTACTCTACCAATTTCCAGTTGCTTAACTGATAAGCTTAAACTGGGATGCTGCTGGAAGTGAAAATGTGGTGACTAACACACCACAAAGGGGTTCCCAACCATCTAGACGAGCAGAGTGTAAACTGGCAATAACTCTTACTGTGTATGTATAATTTCATGTCTTGTTTTAGCAGCATATCTGAAAAATATTTGGTATCTACAGAGCTAATGAACAGTTCCAACCCATTTTATCTGCCACGGTCATTCAGGAGAGATGACCAAACTGTCATTGTTTATACTGGGCATTCTGTTAATCTAGATCACAAGAATGCCCAAAGTACACTTAGTGGTGCCAAATCTCTCTCATATCAACGCTTGGTCCAGGTGGAACTGGAGGGGACTGTAAGTTGTGGGACTTAACCCTCACAGGTCAAGCTAAATATACATTAACAAAACCAAAGGCTGGCAAGCTTTAAGGTTATCCAATTAAAAAAATCAATGGAAAGAGGAAGCTATGCAAATGAACATGGTATAAGAAAAAAATTATAAAAAAATCTTCTCTACCTTCTATGTAAAATTGAAAGTAAATACAGTATTTCCAACCCTGCCTGGGGCCTAAGCCATGAGTTTTTATGAATTTTGTCAAGTTACACGTGTCTTACTTGTCTTACATGATATTGCAAAATTAAAATTACAGCTAAATTTATATCATACCTCATAAGAAATAACAATAGCAACATTCCGAGTATATTTAGGGACAAATATATTGGAGTTGTACTTGACCCAGAGATGCAGCACCTTCTCCAATGAAATCTTGTGGGTCACTCTTATTCCTCATGTCACTGAGCACAGGTGTGATTGTTGCCATAAGAGTTGCGATAGTTATTTGTGGCCAATTCAAGTGATCTGAACATTTTCCTGCGTGGTGTGAAATGATAGTTACACGAGGATACCTGGATGGAATCCAATATCTATTATTACTCCTCAAATGATCACATCCAGACGCAAAAGGGGTTAATGTGCTATTCATGACTTTCAGAGTAAGGAATTTAGCAATAACCACAATATGGGTCACTGGTTTATACCTTAAATTAGTAAAGCCAAACAGCAATGGCACGGATAAATGCTGTTCATCACTCTCACCTTTACAACTTCTTCCAAGTATTTGGAGATGTTTAAGACCTCACCAACTTTCTTCTTTTAACCTAAGCAAAATATCCTGGATTGTAGCCACAGCACTATTTGCTATCCTAAGTAACAGTAACTGAAATCTACAAAGCTTTGAAAACCTATCACTTATCCAAAGGATGAAAAATAACTTTAAAACTATCTTTTCTCAAGAGAAAAAACTTACACCACTTCCAATTGATACCTGCATCACTCCTAGTAATCTGATGTGACAAACTAGTACTTACCTGACACCATGTCCAAGAGAGAAAATATACTACACATATTGAAGCACATTCATTGTTTCCTTGTAACATAAGTCACCAAAAACGGAAAATTAAAACTTTCACAAAAGTGATATGAATTTCTTCTTGTATATGTTTACCTTCAAATGTGTTATGCCTTGAGAGAGAGAGAGAGAGAGAGAGAGAGAGAGAGAGAGAGAGAGAGAGAGAGAGAGAGAGAGAGAGAGAGAGAGAGAGAGAGAGAGAGAGAGAGAGAGAGAGAGAGAGAGAGAGAGAGAGAGAGAGAGAGAGAGAGAGAGAGAGAGAGAGAGAGAGAGAGAGAGAGAGAGAGAGAGAGAGAGAGAGAGAGAGAGAGAGAGAGAGAGAGATTAACTTGTTGCCATGCAATACATTAATGTGAACATCTACTAAGTGCAGAGGAAATGACTTTTGATTTAAATATTGAAAATGTCTGTAAGGTATGATGATGATGATGATTATTATTATATTTCAGGCTACCAACATGGTAGGTTAAATTTAATTAATATCCACTAACTAATTAAATGTGTGATTCACGCAAGTAATTTGCAGTAATACAAACTTTGAAATGGAAGTTGTTTGCATGTTATATTTATTTTTTTGCCCTCCAGGTGCACATTCAAGAAATATAATTTCAAATTAGGTTATGCAAAACCAGCTTGTGCAGGAATTGAAGGGAGTTACAGATGTGATAAGGAACTAACTGGTAGTCTACTCCACCTTAGTTAGTATGGCTGACTTAAAAATCTTTCATTTTGAAAATATTACAAATTAAAGGATTAACAAACCTTTGGGTGTTAAAACTGGTAATCTATTCACCACTGTAATCACAAGTCAGTACTGTACTTTCAAAACGAAAGATTTTAAGTCAGCCAAACTTCTTTAGGTAGAGACTGCCAATTAGTTCCTTTACTGCTTCTGTAACTCCCTTCAAAGTCCAGCACAAACTAATTTGAAATATTCCTCGCATGTGTACCTGGTGGGGCAAAAAAAAAACCTATGTACAAACCATGAGGCACACAAAAATACAACCTCCAACATGGATTACACAATTTCACTTACTTCTGCCGTAAGTTGTACTGTAAGTAGCTCTGCAGTATATGCTGTAGCATGCTCAGGTGATGAGAATGAAATGTTCCTATTACTGGATACAACATATCAAACCTAATTGGTTACGTAATGCAAACTAGTTTGATAATATGGTACAGTAGGCTGTATGTATATATTTGTAGTTGATAATCTTTAAATGCTTTGAGTACACACAATTTAAGCTATTATCCATGGTAGATTTAATTATTAAATATAAGGTTAGCCAGAGAAGTCGTGTCTTTTGAGTTATGGTTTGCAACCTTTTCACCTTAACTAAAAATCATATAAATTTTCACTGCCTAATAATGCTTTTGTTTTTACAGCAAAATTATATACAATAGGAATAATTCTATAAATATCACAGAAATATAATTTTTAGCAACTCTCGAAGTGCCATATAAACCACAGAATTATAATAAAAATATCTTTGCACAATTTTAATTTTCACTTTGAAATCATACAAAGATGATAAAAATGTAGAAATAATTGGATTCCGGCCTTGTAGATATCAAAGGAGATGAAAAGATGATTCAAGAAACCACAGCTGTAATGACTAGGACAAGTTCACAAAGATTCCCATTATTGATTATAAATAATCTTAAACCCATTAGTTAGTTATAAATGATTTGATTAAGCAGACCTCATCATCAATAAAATGGCAGAATATATGGAACATTGAACATGAGAGTAACAAATCATAAAGGCTCAAGTCAAATGTTGGAATATGGAATTCATATAAAAAATGACAAGACACATGTTAATCTGACACATCTTAAAAACTGGTCACTCTCTTTTAACTCTTGGATATTTGATGAATAGCCCATGATATGTTTCCCTTATGTAGTCAAGCAGTTAAAACATTTTTTGTGTGAATGTACAAATTATAATCAACATTAAATGTCAAGTTTTAGATACAAATCAGACGATTTTTGCAGAATTGCTTTCACTTTCAATTAACCAGATAATAAACTCTTTTGAGCTATAACCTAATAAAGTCTAAAATTATCATTTAATGACAAATCATTCAAGCCAGCCCAGTGAAAGCTAAACAAATAAGCACAGTGATCTAGTTAAACTACTTCAATAATAATAATAATAATAATAATAATAATAATAATAATAATAAAAAATAATAATAATAATAATAATAATAATAATATTTACCTATTAATGATTCAGAATACTGTTATTTTAAATACCTTTATCAACATTTTGCAATGTGCTCCCCAAAATGGTCAATCAAAAAACAAATTTTTTTTTTTTACTTTGAAACTTGATTTGGGCACATCATTTAACAATCAAGTATTCTGGAATAGTCAGTCTTTGCATACCTGACTACTTGCTATTCTTTGAATTTAGGCCCTAAAACTACAGCTCAAAGGACTAGCCTGTTCTTACTTACAAGTTTGAGTAGATTTTAGCTAAAATGTTACAAGCTGATAAACATTTTGTAACTTTACAAACTATAAATGTTGAAAATTGACAAAATTCATTCAAAAGATGTTCATCCAATACGTGTCATTTGCTTTCAATTGAAATACGAACTTTCCTACAGAAAATATTTTATTGTTAATGTTGTACTGCACCTACAAACAGGAAGTGGGACATGAACGGCAGACTACAAAAAATGTGCATCAAGAGGATGTGTCAACTTCTCAGACAGGATAACATAATTATTTCATATAATGGCGACTCCCACAAACCAACAGCGGATTTAATCTGCTTTATTAAGTACTGTTCAATCATCCCACATTTCCTGCTACCTATCCATTATAAGGGACTGCAGTGATGATGTACAACCAATTATGGGAATTTCTAGGTTTAATCTTTTCATACTATGTGAATACTTAGGTGCTGTATTTGCACCATCATTCTATGAGCAGGTGTCCAGTTTCAAGCAGGTGTCCAGTTTCAAGCAATTAAGGAAAACACATTTGATCAGTTGTACACGAGAATTTTGGGGAAAATAATTTAAGTACTTCTATAGCATGTCTGTAACATCACTAGAAATGATAACATTTTGAGAGATGCACTCTTTATAGCCTCGCCAGCAAAATGGAAGATATTTCTGCTGTGACATATGTAGCCAGTATCAGGTAATGAGAATCTTTTTCCTGTCTGTAGATATTAGAAAAAATCCCACCCAGTGGAAGATTTGAAAATATCCTTGTACAGTAATTACAGTCAAATGTTTCAATCTTGGCTACTGATGTTCTGGTGTTCATCGGTAATTTGTTTGATAGGAAATAAATCGTTTAAGTTCTACGTATCATCCAAGGAGTTGGAATTTCTCCTCAAACAGGAAAAACAGTCACCTATCTACAACTTTATAGTACTTTACTGTTAACTGGTTTAACCACAAAATTCAGTAAAAGCTGAATTCTCATTGGGCTACAGCAACAAATATGGATATGGGCACATCATCTCAAATTTGTACTGATTTCCCTGGATGACTTAGAAGACCCAATACATATTCTGAGCCCTTCATTTCAATTGGATCTAAAAGATCAAGTACATATTCTGAGCCCTAATTTCAACTGGATCTAAAGTTTATAAAACTAATCTTTAGGGGGATTCATAAAATCTGACTACCAAACATCCACCTTTACCTCACCTTGTAGAACAAACCTAATGTGACCTGTCATTACCTTTTTTTTTTTATTCAATATCTATCCAACTGCGACGTATTAGTCAAAGATTAACCTTTGGAATTTTGGTCTGGCATCTTCCTTCCATATGATATCTACACAAAACAATGGGTTTTACATTTATACAAAGAACTGATGAAGATCAGGTATCTATTTCCATTACCATAGAGCAGTAGCAACCCTATGATTAGCATACTCATAACTTGGAGGCTGTATAAAATAGGGGAACTAATAAATACAGGCTAAATATTCTCAATTTCAGATGATGATGGTTAGGTAATGAGAGATTTCAGATGATAATGAGAGAGAGAGAGAGCACTCTGGCATATCTTATTTAATGAAGCATGATATATTCAGGAACTCGCGTAAATTGTTTTTTTAGATAAGTGAACTAGAAGATTAGTGACAGCTGGAAAAGGGAAAAATTTGTCACTTGAAAGCTGGGGTCCTAGTAACAAAGCACAAGCAATCTCAGTTGGATTGTAGTATAATACAAGTTGTGATACACACATCGCTGAAAAGCAAGGTTTCTGCTTTTAACCCTTAATGGACGGGCATCATTATGATGATGATCTATAAAAGGTTTTGAGGCATGGAAGGGCTAACTCATGTGAGCATTGATATTACGTGCCATACAATTTGGAAGAATTTAGCAGGAGAGACGTTCATAGCACTTCAATGGTCCTTAAATGACTTACGGCAACCGTAGCAGCTCAGCACAGTTAGTTAGTTAGTTATAAATGATTTGTTTAAGCAGGCCTCTGAACCCTTTTAGGGTTCTTCTCGGGCTGGAGTGCTCAGCACAGGACAGAGGGGGATCAGTGTGCCCTGCAACTTGATGGGGTAATGTATTGCCCCTCTCTATCCCAGGCCTTTTTTTTTTTTTTAGTAATTGCTCATAAATATACCCAGGAATTGCTGTTTGGTTTTAGTTCTTATCTTTTATGATAGTATGTCAGCTTTAATTGTAAATTTTGCAAATAAAAGTGCAAAGAAATATTAGAAAAAACATGTGTATTTTCTCACAAAAGTTACTGCATCTCAACATCTCAGTAAAATCTTAAATATTTTGCAACAAAAATACTCAGAATTTGTTACTGATTTTAGTTCTTATCTGTTATGATACTGTTTGAGCTGTAATTATAATTTTACAAATTATTATTTTAATATAATTAGAAAAAAACATACATAACTTGGTAAAATTAACAAATTTTTACAAGTGTCTTGTCAAAGAGGCCTCACACAGGGTTGTAAATACAGTTAGTCACTTTCAATTTTGGAAGGTAGGCATATCTTTCTCTTTGAAATTGATGTGCTTTTTCTTAAATTGGGGCCAATTAATCGTTTGCCTGGTCTGGGGTGTTTAATAATATTTAGCCCATAATCTTAAGGGTTAATGGATTTTTCTACTAATCTGGGACAAAACCCTTCTTGATTTTATAGATTATAATATTCTGGTTGTTGTGTCCAAGCTGGATCTTACCTGCTTATTGATTTCTGTCTTGATAAAGTAATGAGCTTTTTATCTGTGGGTTACAACAAACAGTGATGATTTTGTTGCCTGAGTTTAGTAATTCTTAAATGCTTAAATTAACCTAATGAGGTACCTTAGTCCTTACTAAATTTGATAAAACCATGAGGGTTAGTTTCAAGATGTTATTTGCCTGATGTTTTACAATTCATTATTAAGATTTTTCTCAAAACTTGATTAGATGGGATGTTACTGATTAGGATCAGTTATTCAGGAAACATTTTAGACAACTTTTACAACTGTCACCAGTTTTTGGATAAAGGGTTTTTACTGTAAAAGATAAATGGGTTTTCAAATACTGACACAGTACAAGTTTTCAACACTCAGGTCAATGGTGTTTATGTGTGTGTACCCATTATCTCCCAAATTATTTCTTTGCACAATCAATATTATGTTTAGAAGGCAACTTCAGCTTTAGTCAAGGTGGTGAAAGAATACAGAAAATTTTGCACTGATATATGCTTTTAAATATCTTTTGAAAAGGATTTGATGTACAACCAATTTTTTTATCATTAAGGTTCAAATCACTCCACTTTCTGAGGTCTGTACAATTTGAGAATAATCTTAAGTTACAAAAGAAAAAATTTCTACACTGTCTTATTTTCAATTAACATGATACAGAGCTAGTATTATCAAGTTTGTCTTATCCTGTTTGTTCCACAAAATCACCAGAATTTGTCCATCAAAAAGGAGATGTTTCCCACAAACTGTAGACCCCAATCAAAGATGTAAAATTATTAATACCAGTTTTAATCCTGCAGTAAAGGCAACAGTTCTGCCTTTGGTCTACAGGTACTCCATTGATTAAAAGAACTATTAACAAAACCAGTTTCTAATTTTCATTTTAAATAATTCAGCACAATTTGTTTGTGCTGATTTAAGTTCTTCGGCATTTAACAACTAAGGTCATTGATGCCAATTTAATTTAGAAACAAAATTTACATGAAAACTATGGGAACAATGAAAAGAAAAAAAACTTAATATGTCTTCTTATGTAAGACCTTTTAATGCTTTTAAATACCAAAATGTGATGAATAACTGCAGTTTTACTATACCAGCCAGTCTCTTTCAGGTCTCAGAGAGAAATTCTCCTAAGGTCCTTAAGTCTTGTTAATAAATAGCAAATGTTTAATAGTCAAATATAGTCAATCATCACTGAATGTTTTCCATTTACAACTAAAAACCAGTATGTGAGGCAGGTATGATCCATCCTTGACGACAGAGTGCAGTTTCCAATTTTAATGGCTTATTTGCTATCCTTTCAAAAAATATTGACACTAATAATCATTTTATTTTGTTCTCACTAATTTATTCCAAATTCCAACCAGTACCCCTAACAAGAATGCCATTCCAGTGTGTCTGGGCATGATACAGTGACATTCTTCTAACCTCAGCAGCACAAGATTTGCACCTGAGTTTATCTTTGATTGGCAGTAACCAGGAAACATTTAATTACTTTGATTTTTGCAAGTAATTGACCAAGCTACCAAAATTTAAGTTACCAGTATTGCAGAAATTGGACTATTTTTGGCGCAAAACATCTGGGTCCATCAGATTTCTTTGAACAGGATTAAAACCAAAGGCCATTAATCTGAAATGAGGTTGTGCACTCACTTCTTTTCTAGAATTACACCTGGCTTAGTGGACAAGGGGTTGAAATGGGAAGTCCCATGGTGTTAAGAAACTTATAGTTTCCTACCTAACTGAATTATGATAAATCTCATCAATATTTTTAATGAAAATTACAAACTTAACAACTTTGAACTGTTTTAACTTATCAGGTTCATAATATGATGAAATGCCTGCTGCAATTTATTTCATGAGCATTAGTTTTGGGGTCTTACAAACCGCATAGAGTTAGCAGTCCCTGGTTATCAGGAGGGTTCAGTTCTGTGGGGTGTGATGATAACCCATCTCGCCGCTAATCGAAATTTTTTTTTTGGCGATTTCCGGAGGTTATCGTGCAAAAAGCACCAAATTCTGGTTATCAGCGCCTGTTAGGTTTGTCCAGTGCTAATACCCAATTATGCCATTGCATGAGCTGGTTATTCCAATTTTGTTTGTGAAAATTGCCGATTTTCGTCGCTGGATTTTGTTTGAAACCGTTTCGCTTTTAATGGAGCAAACGTTAACTTGGGACTGCCTCCCAATCACAGAAAATGGTTACAAGACAGGATGACATATGACTTTGGTGGCATCCCTTTAATACCTACAAAGACAGGGATCTAATAATATTTCAACACTTCAGTTATCCAACATTATTTATTGAAACTTGCAATCAAGAATTTTTAGCAAAATAGCTTTAAAGAATTGCCATGGTAGGGCTCATGGTCTGTAAGTTATAAAAAGCTTTGTACATATATTATTATTTGATAACTTTTTGCAGATACTTCTTAAAATGAAAGAAAAAAAAAAAAGTGCATTCTTCTGAGAGATAAAAAGCTGTATGTACAAACAGCATATAGTGAAATTTTATGTTTTTCATGTTTAACTGGGGAATGCTTCGTTGTATGTGCAGTATTTAGATAACCCTCCAAGAAAGGAGACTCAGTATGATACGGGAAAAAATATTAACAGGAGCAAATACCAAGTTTTCATCATGAAGACTAACAGAAATGTCATCCAAACTCCACCTTTATTTCTGAACAACCTGCAACTTCTGACTGTTAAGTGACATCTCACACAATGGGTTCTTGATGGCACTTTTAAAATAAGAGGGCTGCCATTTGTATCAGCATATGGTTGTTTCATGGAATACAAAACAACGGTTCACATTTTCACTAATTCATGCCACTAACTCATGTACATAGCAAGTCTGATAAAATAGACATGTTTTTTGTTGAACTTTGGTATAATCATATCTATTAAAACTATTCTATGTCTCAAATTCTTCAGACTGATTAACTGATACCAACAAATTTCATTGTCTGCCACCACTCTGCAAATGAGAGGAAAACCTCATTGTGGTCCTCTAGGAACTATAAAAACAAACATTAAAGTATCTTCTTACAATGAATCTGGGCATTCCTTAAAACATTTTTAGTTTACCCATTTTCTGGACATTCCAAAGTGATGCATTTCAAAACCACACTTCCAAACAAGGATTTATCAAAATAATGATTCTGGAGAATCATACCTATCTGATAAAACTAATGATGTGTTTACATAAGGATGTAAAGAGCTTTTCAAAAAACTGCATTAAATCTAGGATGAAAGAAGATAAAACTAACATGTGTTTACTATAAGGATGTATACAAGATTACCCTGCTTTGATAAATCTCTTTAAAGAAAAACAATGCATTGTAGTAAAATATTGAAAGGTTCCCTACATTGCAAGAACAAAAATTATTTCCCATAATCACCCCCAGAGATCTGAGAAAAGTTTAATTATGAACAAGACAAGTACTTTCAAACCAACAGTATTAATATAAAATTAATTATTTATTCTATATCAACTTTCATGTTCACACTAGAATTTATACATCATCCGGAAGCTGGCAAATAAACAAAACATAATTAAAAATATTAAAACATCAATATTTCTCTTTTGCTGGAAATCAGTTTCTGAAAAACTTTATTCAAGAATAAGACAAGGAGAAATCACACCCCAATTTCACCACATCAGTTGTAAAATAAACCAGTCTGCTTAATCCACATTGCACTCCTTTCCAGGTGGTCTAGTCGGCTCAAATGCTACACCACACTTAGTATGACAAAACCTCCAGCAAATGAATGATAATCCTTTTGACAGGATTTTTTTGATTAGCCTTTTATATAAGTTGTACACTGCCTGTCAATTCACCTTTAGTAAACCTCACTGATAAAAAGATAAAATATACAAACTTCTTCATTACCAAACAACACAAAATTTGTGTATGGTGATATGCTGCACCATCATGAAGGACTAATTAGTAAATTTATATTTTATTTTACATCAAGGGTTTGGCATTAACTTCTAGATCCATACTTCCATGTGTCTATTTTAACTTAACCTGCAACCAAATACTATATCAGAATAAATCATCAAAATTAGTTATAAAACAAAGAAAAAGAAAGATGTATACCTCTTTTCTTGACTAGTACCACTGCTCATATGGTAACATTATTTGGTAAAAGGAACAACTCTCCATTTAGGTGTTGGGATTTCCTTGTATTCTAACTTCTCCACATGCCTGTACAAACCCCATACTATATGGAATCACAAAATAATTCTGATGTCAGTAGGCCTTTTTGATTTCTGAAAAAGAAATTTCATTTCAATACTTGTTAACCAATTAAAAGGTATTCAAAAATTTATAAAAATTCAAAAATTACCTTATGAATATTCCAAAAATTTTAGATTTATGATTTTTCCAACTATCAACATGAAAATCATACATTTTTCAGTTACAGTACCTGTTTAGGGTTTTTTTGGTTAGAACTAGAAGATTGTCATTTTGGGCTGAGGTGGTCAATAGGTGCTGGATTGCATTGAAGGTGAAGAATGAGCTACTACCTGAAAACTACTTGTATCATCATCTTCCAAGACCTTTTCTTTTTATGGTTACTGAAATACAGAAAAAAAAAAAAAAAAGTTTTTATGGAATAAAACAATTAGTTACAAAACCCATCAATCAATAAAGCCCACATTTGTAGTTTGAATATCCACACAGGCACTCCCAAGTCTTATGGACTGTCTAGTCATGTACAAGCACCTTTGACCCATCAGTAAATGGTGACAAATCCTCACAATGCTTTGCATGGATTGAAATGACCACAGCAAGACTGAGGAGATGGAAGGTGGGCAATTTTTTTGTATGATCAATGGGAATGAAACCATGTTTTGTTAAAAAAAAAAAAAAAAAAAAAAAAAAATCCATCAATGGGAATGGAACCAAACTGATAATTTGGTTGGGAATGCAAAAGGCTGAATACATGACTTTGTAAGGTTCCAATGGACCCAGAGAAGAAACTTGAAGACAGAAATTTCAAAAAACAAGTCAAGTATCTTCATAAATTCTTTCCAATACCAAGAAGTTTCTCTGGGTAAATATAAAAGTATTTCATGATCTCTAAATACTGTATTACATTAAAAATGACCCACATATGTTTAAAGAAAACATGCTGGTTTTGCTGGCTTGTCGACAAGATGAGACAGGATTTCATCCTATTCTCTGGCCTGAAAAGGAATTATCCACACTCTTGGTGGTTGGATGTTTGGCATACAGGTCTGTAACAAAGAGAAATCCACAAGAGACCAGATGGTGCTTTGAGAAACTATTCCTGGTCATGTCAATCACTTTAGTGCCTAGAAGATGCCAAAGATGGTAGAATGTTAAGTTTTGGCCAAAGCTGAAGAGGTGCCTTTTAAAGGCAACTCAAAGCACCCTAGTAAAACTTGGAGTTAATTTATGAGCTTTTTCTAAAAGTGCAATTTAATTGTCAACTTTTCAGACTTTAGTGGAAACTGTCAATTCAATTTTTGAGGGTTCATCCAAGAGCACCTCTCAGACATTAGCTAGGCCATCCTATAACCTTTGATAAACAAAAGAACATATTCTTCTAGAGGATGAAACATGCAAACACAGGATTGAGTCTCTGATAACACTGATGTGTTTTCACTTACATGTACCTAAGGTAAGGCTTTACTGCCTGTGTATTTTTTCATTAGACAGCCTTCAGCCCACAAGAAATCAAGATGAGTGCATGACACAGAGGCTTAGGCTTGCCTGGTCCAAACTGATAATGCAAACATTTGGGAAGTTTATCATGGCCTTCTGTTATAAAAGACTAAAAAAAGTTACTAGATATCAATTACACTGCATTGTCTTGAGTAACATACTGACACCTAAAAAACAGCATTATAAACATTATGGTTATAATCTTATTCACGGCATTAACATCACATATATTATGAAGAGCAATAAAAATATGTTGCAAGCTGTGACTCTGTTAGACAAAAAGCTGCCAATAAAAGTGGCTCCCTTAGCATCTCAAATACCATCAAAATTATTGCATTTATAAAAATACTAAATGGAAAAAAATTTTGGACATATGAATTACACCAAATTCATTGGAGACAGGCAGAATAGCTTGTTTTCATGAAAAATGAAGAAATGCCATGCAAAGGTAAAACCACTTTTTGTGTATACAGGGTTAACAAAAAAAAATATTCAAACAGTAACAAACAGTGTAATGAATGTTAATAAAGCAAGAGAACTTTACCATTTGCTAAAACCAAACAAATTTTTCATTACTGAGTTAATAACCAGTGTAAAAAAATATATAACATAATAATCAAAAAAAAAAAGCTTCACTTTACTACTAAAAATTTACTTTTTGGCTATTCTGAGACTGTGTCTACAGTAAGAATGAAAAGTCTGGAAAGTCATTCAAATTGCAAATCTGTCTCTAATATGAACAGATGGGACTGAATGACACAATATTTGAAGCACTTTACACTTTCTGTCCAAGTTCTATAGAATCATCACAAAATAGTAGGTACCCCATTGTTGATCATCATCAGGACAAGAGGGCACACTACTATTGATAACGACATTGAGCAGCTAATCTTTTGGATGAGTCTCCATGCTCATCACTAACTCTTAAGTTTCAACGGTGACTCTCTTAGTCCCCGCAGCATTTCTAGAAGGAAAAATGACTTAAATTAATATTCTACTCTGGTTACTTATATAAATATTGGTTTAAAGACACCACAATTATCTGTCTATTACATGATTAGAGATCCACCTGAATGATTTATTCTGAAATTATTTGAAAATTGGTTTTATAGAGCTAATAAAGACATTTGAGCTTGTAAGATAAACCTAAGACAAAGTTTTCAACATGCCATTATGGCAACTCATGTTGTTGTGTTAAACAGCTGAATTGACTGTTTTACAAATAACATTTAAGCTAGACATATCACCAAATTTTTAATCTAATAAAATATAGTTTTGTAGGAAATAAAAATTGCTTTGACAAACGATGAAACATTTTTCTGGGCACATAAAAAAAGGTTGTTTGCTGTCATTAAAAATATATAAAAAAAACTTTCTGAATTATAAAACCAAAATTTTCCTTTCAAAATGCTAATGTAAAAAATCAAAGAAGAAATTTGGAAAGAAGAGACAATTTGTTATGTCCAAAACTGATACAAAGTTCAAAAACGAACAGTTTTGTTACTCTAAAGATACTATTACAATCCAAATTTAAATATATCTGATTATAAAATTCAATTTCATTTATTACAAGGAACCCATCAATATAAACACAGAGCTAAAATTAATTTTCAAAAGGACAACCTCATTCCAAACAAAACATTTGAACTGTTCACTACAGTCTTAATGCATTACCAGCTAACAATTTAATCAAAACTTTTTGAGCATTTATTAGACAGCCTTTAAAAATTACAGTGTCTCACATGCTTATCCTACAAAACATGAGGTCTGTCCGTTACTCAGTATGAAGAAGCTAAAATTACTGAACAATAAAAATAAACTGGTTAAAAAGTAATGGAGAACTGAAAATTTTTATAATTGGAAACAAATTTACAAAACCCTGGGAAAATGAGGTCATTCACCTGACTATTTTAATAGGACAAAAATGGTATTTTCATTATAAAATAAGTTTTTAAATATACTTACCTGGTAGTTACATATATATAGCTTTATCCCGCCGATTAAATACAAGGTGACGGCAGAAATTCAAAATTGCGGGTAATCGCCGATAGATGGTCAGGTGGCCATACCTGAGCGCCCTCTACCAGGTAACTAGAACCATTCCCAATTGTCCTCAGAAATTCCATGCCCCTGTTCTCAGAGGGGAGGAGGAGGGACCTTTTGAGGATATGTAACTACCAGGTAAGTATATTTAAAAACTTATTTTATGATGAAAATACCATTTTTAAATATCTAACTTCCCTGGTAGTTACATATATATAGCTGATTGACACCATTGGTGGTGGGTTAGAGAACCAAAACACCGTTGGGAATTCGTATAATTACTAAACACTAAAAATTAGCTGTAAACATACTCTGGTTCTTACCTGATAAGGAAGCTGGCTTCATAATTATCCTGCCTCATTCGCCTGCATTCCTTGAGAGACCCAGCGACCCATCCAGGGGGCTGTAGAAAGTCTCTATGGGGCTGTCACACGGTCCTCGACCTTAACATGACTAGACCACCACCCTTGCTATCCTGGCATAGCCATGGACAAAGAGCTGACCACCTGACCCACTAAAATCACTAAATAACACACTCCATAAAACCTAACTTAGACTTGCAACCCCAGACTGTGGAAGGTTGCAACAACCTTCACAGACAACCTGTGAGTTCAAATCAAGAAAAAGGCAAGGGTATAATACAAAAAAAAAAAAGGTTATAGGGTAGAGGCAGTAGTACCCTCTCCAACTACGGCGCCGGAGGCAACGTGACGGGACAGGGAACAGCAATCCTCATATTGGGTCTGTACTTCTTTCAGGTAACAATCTGAAGATAGATTTTTGAGCCAAAAAAGTCGCTTCAAAATCGATTTCATAGACCTGTTGTGTCTATAAGCCATCGGTTGCCACAGCTCTTACCTCGTGCGCTTTGACTTTGAGGATTGGAAAGCTTTTCTCGTCACATTCTTGGTGAGCTTCCCTTATTAAGTCCTTGATAAAGAACGCCAGTGCATTCTTTGATAAGGGTAACGAAGGTTTCTTCACTGAGCACCAGAGGTGATCTGTCTGACCTCTCATGTTTCTGGTCCTTTGTAGATAAAATTTTAGGGCCCCTAACTGGACAAAGGCCTCTCTCTTTTTCCTGTCCTACTAAATGAGACAGCCCTGGTATGGAAAAGATCTGGGCCATGGTTGAGAAGGGTTCTCGTTTTTAGCGAGAAAACCAAGTTGAAGTGAGCAGACTGCATTTTCCCCATTGAAGCCTACTTTCTTGCTAAAGGCTTGTAGTTCTCTACCCTCTTGGCTGTAGCCAGCGACCAGGAAAAGGGTCTTCTTAGTGAGATCCTTCCATGAAGCCTTGTCGAGAGGTTCAAACCTATTCGAGGTTAAAATTTTAGGACTACGCCCAAGTTCCAAGAGGGGGTCGGGTTGTCCTTCCTCTTAACTGTCTCAAAGGACCTTATGAGATCCGTGAGGTCCTTGTCTCCCGACACGTCAATATTTCTGTGACGGAAGACGGAAGCAAGCATGCTGCGGTATCCTTGATGGTAGATACTGCTAGGTTTCCTTGGAGTTTTCAAATGCAGAAGAAAATCTGCCAGTTGAGTTAGAGAGGTACTGGAAGAGGAAATGTTGTTTTTCCTGCACCATTCCCTGAAAACGCCCCACTTTGATTGGTACACCTTGAGTGTGGGCGTTCTCCTCGCTCTCGCGATGGCTCTTGCAGCTTCCCTTGAAAAACCCTTCGCTCTTGCCAGTTTTTCGATAGTCGAAAGGCAGTTAGGTTGAGAGCGAGGAGATTTTGATGGTATCTCTCTATATGTGGCTGTCTGAGTAGATCGTTCCGACAAGGTAACGATCTGGGGTGTCTACTAGCCACTCCATCACCTCCGTGATCCATGGTCTCATGGGCCAAAATGGAGCTATCAGGGTCATGCGGGCGTCGTTCGACTCTCTGAACTTCTTCATGACTCTGTCTAGGATCTTGAATGGAGGAAAAGCGTACATGTCTAGTCCCTCCCAATTCATGAGGAAGGCGTCCACCGCCACTGCTTCCTGGTCTGGGACTGAGAGCAGTAGACTGGTAACCTCTTCGTTCTCTGTGTCGCAAAGAGGTCTATTGATGGTTCTCCCCACAGATTCCAAAGCCTGTTGCACACATCGTGATGTAAGGTCCATTCTGTGGTGAGAACCTGTCTTCCTCTGCTGAGAAGATCCGCTCTGACGTTCTTCTCTCCCTCTATGAAGCGGGTGATCAGAGTTAAGTTGTTCGTTTCTGCCCACAGCAGGAGATCTTTGGCTGCCTCGTAAAGGGAAAACGAACGAGTGCCACCCTGTTTCTGATGTAGGCCAACGCTGTGGTGTTGTCTGCGTTGACCTGTACAATCTTGTTCTGGACCTTCTCCTGAAAGTGGACTAGTGCAAGATGAATGGCCACCAGTTCCTTGACATTTATATGCCATTTCTTCTGATGGTTTTCCATAGACCTGAGATCTCGCCCTTCCCAGCGTTGCACCCCATCCCATGTCCGATGCGTCTGAATACAACACTAGGTCGGGGTTCTTTTGTTGAAGTTCGAGGCCTACTTGAAGTTTTTTGGGGTCGTTCCACCAACTCAAATGTTTTTTGATTCCCAGAGGATCGGAATCCACGCCTCCAGATCTTGGCCTCTTTTCCAATAGCTTGACAGATGGAACTGAAGTGGACGTAGATGTAGTCTTCCCAGGGAGACGAATTGTTCGATCGAGGAGAGGGTCCCCAGCAGACTCATCCACTCCTCGCCGAACAGGTCCATCTCCCCTAGAAAGAGCTTCACCTTTTCTAAGCAATCTAGAATGCGTTTCGGGCTGGAAAAGCCCGAAAAACCACTGACTGAATCCTCATCCCCAGGTAGATGATGTCCTGTGAAGGCGTTAGCTGCAATTTGGCTAGATTTACTACCAGACCTAATTGTTGCGTCAAATTCATTGTAACTTGTAGATCCTCCAGACACTTTGCTTGCGATCTGGCTCTGATTAGCCAATCGTCCAGGTACATCGAAACCGTATCCCTTTTAGATGTAACCAGTGAGCTACGTTCGATGCCACTCGAGAGAAAACGAAGGAGCCGTGCTTAGTCCAAAACAAAGTGCTCTGAACTGATAGGTTGTCCCGAGATGCACAAACCTCAGATATTTTCTGTAGTTTGGGTGAATTGGTACGTGAAAATACGCGTCCTGTAGGTCTATTGAAACCATCCAGTCTTCCTGTTTGGTGCCTGCTAGGACTGACGAGATGTCTCCATGGCAAACTTGACTTTGCTTACGTACTTGTTCAGTGGACTTACGTCCAGAACTGGTCTCCAACCCCCCGAGCTCTTGGGTACCAGAAAAAGTCTGTTGTAAAAACCCTCTGACGAGAGGTCCTTTACCTCTTCTATTGCTGCTTTTGATAGCATCTGGGTCACCTGTTCTTGAAGAGCTGCTGCTTTGCTCCCCGAGTAAGTAGCTGTCAACTCCAACGGTTCTTGTGAAAGAGGGGCTTCCTTAGGAAGGGAATCTTGTATCCTTCCTTCAAAACTTCGACTGTCCATACGTCCGCTCCCCTTTGGCTCCACTCTTGCCAAAAGTGGGATAACCTGGCTCCCACTTGTGTCTGGAGGTTGTTGTGATCATTTCTTGGATTTGGGTTGCTGCTTGGGGTTCTTACGGTTGTCCTCCAGCAGCCATTCTCTGACTTCCTCTCTAAAGGGCTCTCCCTCTAAAGGGCTGACGCGTTGGGGAGGAGCTTCCTTGTCCTTCCTGGCTAAAAAGTTTGCCGGAAGAACTTTCCTAGCAGTCCTTGTGATCAGATCTTGCGTTGATTGTTGCGCCAAGGGCTGCTGATAAGTCCTTAACCAGCTCTGAAGGGAAGAGCTGTTTAGATAAGGAGCATACAACAGTTCAGATTTCTGAGCTAAAGTCACTCCAGACGCATACGAACGAACACAACATAGCTCGTTTCTTGATAACACCTGCTGTGAAAAGGGCAGAAAGTTCGACCGACCCGTCCCTCACAGCTTTATCGAGACAGGCAATAAGGTGCATTTGCGTGTCATTCTTCTGATCTGAAACCTCTGCAAGAGCTGCAAGAGTCCAGTCCATCAAGCTGAAGACTTCAATAGTTCTGAAGACGCCTTTCAGCAAATGATCCAACTCCAAGTGGACCACAGAACCTTGGCTTTAGTCATGGCTGTTCTCCGTGAAGAGTCAACGAGTCTGGAGAAGTCCCCTTGGGAGGAGGCAGGAACTCCCCAAACCGAGAGCTTCCCCAGTCTCGCACCACACGCTGGATCTAGAAGCCAATCTTGTCGGGGAAAGGAAAAAGTTGTCTTTCCTTGTTCCTTCTTCTTCAAAATCCAATCATTCAGTGTCGAAAAGGCTCTCTTCACTGATTTGGCCAACACTGTCTTTTTGAATGAGGAAGACTTCTGGGGTCTACCCATCAAATATTGGGAGGGAGGACTCCGAGGTACGGCCTGATGAAAATCATTAGGAAATAAGTCCGCCAAAAGAGTAAGAAGTCTTTTCAGATCAGCGGCATGAAGAGTTTCTTGAGTTTCCTCTTCCGAGATTTCTTCCAAGGGATCCGCTATTTCCGATGTCGAACGAGAGGGGGAAACGTGTGAATCGTGCTGCTTGCGTGCGTCACGCATGCGTCCAACTTGCTGCGAGGGAGCTTCGCGATCCTTGTTCCCTCCCGTCACTCGTGCGGCTTGTAGCGGGAAGGGCGTCTATGAGCGCTGCAACTTGCCGCGAAGTTTCTGCGCTCTTGCTGGTTGTTAGCGTCTTGTTGTTCTGATTCTTGCCTTACCCTCTTCTTGGGTCTGTTGACGCCCTTAGATTCCTTCTTGTGTGTTTCTTCTCTTAGTCCTTGCGACTTGTAAGAGTCAAAAGAGACGCAAGGGACTGCTGGACTTCCGACAAGAACTTTACTTGAGGTGCCGCTTGCTGCTGGGAAACAACTGGAGATGGCACTGCACTAGCTTCCACAACTTCGGAGACTCTAGCTGGGATCTTTTGATGAAGAGGTGGTGACGCAGCTTGCGACACGTCCCATTCTGGGGGAGGGGGAGAAGCGTGAACTGAAGTCATGTATACGTCTTCTTCCTCCGACGAGCTATGCGTCTTACGCCTCTGTTTAGGCGCAGAAACGCCGTCTTCTTCCGACAGGAATCTCTCTGGAGAGCTCCATTTGCTGCAAGAGGGTTGTTGGAGCGGGAAGGGGGACCTGCGTCTCTTGATAGGTCTAGACTCTTGTGACTGACGCCAACCACGTCTGGGTCTTGCGTCATCCGAGGAAGACGAACACGTCCTCATCTCGCCTTTCCTGCGGCGAGGGGGAGCGTCCTGGGATGCGTCAACAGGATCGCCGAGGACGTCCGCTCGTTGTTCAACGTCTCTCACCTCCCTTAGCCTGTCGGCGTTCCTTCTCCCAGGGGTTGGGGAGCATGGAAGAGGTCTAGGGCTAGGAGCGTGACAGACACGAACGGACGCACCCTCCACTGCACTAACACTGTCACCGAACTTTTGTTGCAAACTATGCACTGCCCCACATCACTTCCCTATCCAAGAAAGGGATTGTACAGAAACTCCTATGGCCGAAATAGCAGCCATTATATCCTTTAAAGACGGATTACTTACTCCCGACTCCGCAGGAGGATCGGGTACTAAAGCCCTTAGGTTAGGATCAGGAATATTAGTATCAGACAAGTTAGAAAGGACTTGACTATCAGAAGACCTAGCTGAAAGGACACTGGAAGATCTAGCTCTCCTAATTCTGTCCTTTTCCAATCGCCTCACATAGCGATCATACTCTCTCCACTCTTTCTCGGACAAACTTTCACACTCCTTGCATCTATCATCAAGTGCACACACATGATCTCTGCATTTCTTACAAACTGTGTGGGGATCAAGAGCAGCCTTGAAAGCCGGTTCTTGCATCCCCTAACACACATTCTAACAACAGGGTCAGCCATCTTGAAAAGCAAGTACAAAGAACAATTGTAACAGTCAGAAATCGAACAGATAGGCTAACAATGAGAAACGAAAAATCCAGGAAGATCCAAAATCAGCGAAAGCCATCAACAAAAACCAAACAAGTAATGGGTACTTCACCAATTGTAGTAAAGCAAACCAAAGTAGAGCGAATTTCCAACGTGTTGATAGAACGACGGCAGGGAATTTCTGAGGACAATTGGGAATGGTTCTAGTTACCTGGTAGAGGGCGCTCAGGTATGGCCACCTGACCATCTATCGGCGATTGCCGCGAATTTTGAATTTCTGCCGTGCCTTTACATTTAATCGGCGGGATAAAGCTATATATATGTAACTACCAGGAAGTTAGATATTTAAAAAGTAGATTTATTCATGAAAATTATATGAAAATACAGTAATTAGTGAGTATTTCTCAGTGAAAAATACCATGAATGAGTGAATTTTTCCGAAAAATGGCTAGATATGTTCCACAGAGAAACCCGCTGAATCGCGTGAGTCCGCGAACCATGAGAACGCGAATACTGGGGGTTTACTGTATTATGAATGAAAACACAAAACCACTGGGTAGTGGAATGAGATACAGATGCAATAACATTACAGGTGCCATCAATTTGCTTAATTAACAGGAATGAGGCAACAGATATTAAATGCTTAGATCCATAAACAGTTTTATAAAGCAAATACTCTCTTATTTTATCTTAGGTCCATAAGCAGTTTTATAAAGCAAATACTCTCTTCATTTTATCTTTACTATAAAAGGGAATGTAATTGAAAAAGACCCCTCAACCAAAACATTATGATCTAGAAAATTTTTTTCAATACTTACTCAACATTATTCTTCCTTTCCCTTCTTTTTTACTCTTTTTATTTTCCTTCTTCCGTTCTTTATCTTTCTTTTTCTTTTTCGACTTTCGTAACTCCTTGTTTGTTCGGTTCACTAAGGGCTGAAACAGTTCTTGCCGAAGAACCTGCCTCTGCCAGTCTGTTGTCTTAAGCAAAGCATCAAACTGCTCAGACAATGAAACATCTGAGAGGAAGAAAATAAATTGATGTCAGTACCCCCTTACTTTGGAACTCCTTAAAAGATCTACCTTAATTCTTACAAAACAGTTGGGCATAAGATTCCTTACTAATTACAGGTAATCAAGCACTGCAACATCAAGTTGACAACAATGACCATCCTTTACATAAACAAATTACAGGACAAAAAAAATGACTTCTGTGAAAACACTGCACTGATTATTATCGAGTTCTGTGCATCTCCATTCCCATTTCTGACAAATTTTATATCACTAGAAACATTCTAATGTCACAAACACAGTTATGTGATTTAAAATTTATCTACATGCTTGAAGGTTCTCAAAAGACTATAGTCAATTTTCAAAACAGAAAGTTAAATTTCCTAAAATTAAAAAATTATTTATAGCAGCTTCCATAATCTTAATATTCTTCTCTGGAAGAACTGTGATGATAGTTCTTACCAATGCAAAATACAGATAATTTCTTGCCTATGCTAAAAAAAAATACCTACTTTTTGCTAATCACAATACAACATATTTCAGGTAAGTACAGCTTTTTAATAATTTAAAGTACACATAATAACCTGTACACAGAATGAATCAAGCTCATTCACAGTACCTGTAGGTTGTGTGAGTACAGGATGATAAGTAGGATCAACTCTTGCACGTCTTTCACTGGATGGCTGTGTGTCTGATCTGGAGGGCTGCAGGGGACAGCACTCTGTAAGCGTGTACACAGTACACAAGTCAAAGGGGACACACTTGCACTGCACAGCAGGAATTCGCCCACCCCGCCCCGCGTCTGTGGCCAGCACAGAGACCAGCTCCTGCCCTCACTAGCCGTCTTCTTTTGATCGTTCGTACACCCTGAGTACGCGCTGATGTATAGGAAGTATCAGAAACACCCCCGCCAACACTATCTTCAACTCTGCCATGGTATCCGTTTACAGTAGTCCGAATAGACGCAGACAGGCACGTAAGGGCAGGATCGTGAAGATCAAGGTGAGCTGGGTCACGTAAAGTCAACCCCTCCACTTACTCCCTTCTTCAATTTGAACTGCACCTTTGGTATTTCTTACATGTCTGCAAAACAAGGTATTCACATCAATATAATGCATCAATCTAAAAACAAACATAAAATACAATACTTTAAGAAACTGAAAGATTGAGAATTAACTGATGATCACTTCCACCCATCTGGGGATTGATAGGGTATTACCTCACTGAGTGCCTCCCAAGTGTGGGTTTACATACTACAGTACTAGCAATTACTGAAGGCAACACTCTTGGATCTGAGTTCAGGACTGCACACAAGGTGCAAGATAAGAGTTCAACTTATCAACTGTATCACAGTCAATAAAATGTCCAGTGGCACTATACCTTGGCTCACTCAGTAGGATATCAAGGAATTAGTCAAACTTATGCTTGAATAAGTTCACAGGTTTTATGATAGTTGACATACAGTGAGGTAGACAATTCCAAAGTTAAGAAGCTAAGAGTACAAATGATGTACAAGCCACACCAGCTGAATTATGACAGAAAGTATGCTGAGGTTGAGATCACATGATACAATTCTAGAGTTGTATCACATGATACTATTCTAGGGCTGTGGTGGAATCGAGATCATCTGATACCATTCTAGGGCTGTGGTGGAACTGAAGGACAAAGGTTTCCAGTTTTAATGGGCAAGTTGGTCAATTTGGATCCATGCCCACTTCGATTTTGTCGATGTACATGATTTTGAGAGTATACCAGTTGCTACTTGGTTTCAATGCCCTCAGTCTAGTACAGCAAGGAAGGTCATGCAACCTTTTTTGTCAAATTACAAAGTCCACCCCTCCAGCTTATTTGACCACTGTTAGTTGGGTGAGAGAACCTTCCTGGTTTGCAGTAGTTTTTATGAATATATTTTCCTATAGTCTACAAGTGCTAAGATTTTATGTGGTTTTAAAACAGTAGCTAGTCATGGTTTGTTTTCAGATACATAACAGATGTAAGACATTATATTCTAAGGCCATACCAATGAATACAAGATGAACTTTAACTTTAGGTAGCCATTATTCAATTTATTTTGGTGAAAGGACGAGGCAAAGCATCCATGTCTTATCTTCATCTTCCATGTTTCTATCTCCTTTTTTTACTTCACATCATGCCTATTCCTCATTTCATAAATCTTTTTCAACACTTACTCTTGACCTCTTGCCATGTGCCAATTTTGGCATGTGTCCACTTGGCACAAAAACCTTACCAGGATGTTTAAGTCCCCACTTCCTTTCTTGAATTCCTAAATCTAATTTCTGTAAGTAGAAGTCTTAGCCCTTTTCTTTAGCTGGATGCAAAAGCAGGTCTAGTTCATTATCTTGAGACGAAGTGCTCTTGTGAAAGTGATGGATGTCATCAAGGCTATCATTAATCCTTGAAAAGAAGCCAGGCCATCACCTAATTGCTAGGTCCAACAGAGGTAGAAATAATGCAGGGAATGAGCTGTGCCATAACCTTTCAAAATTTCTCTTTGCCATTCTGGTTTGGGAGCCCAGTACTGCTTTGCTTAACTTCACTGGGCTGAGCCTCAAAGTTGGCCCCCAAGGATCTTCCTCCAGTAACAAGGGTTGGTAGATGACCAAATACAATTTATTCAAAATAAATGTTAAACTGCTTCATGCCCATTAGAGCTGCAGCATCATCACCATCATGATACAAAACTGTTGCGAACACCAGTGATAACTGCAACTTCAACTCGTTACATGGAGTTTCACAGACCTGAATGCAGTCCCCTTTTGCTTTTCTGTATACAGTAAACTGAACCTGCAAATATTAAAAGTGTTCTATTCTTGAAAATATAACATTTTTAGCCCCTTGGTTAGATCAACATCCAGTTATTTGATCAAAGATCAAGTTCTTCAAAGTATGTGCTTATACGTAAATCTTTTAAAAATACTCGAGGTACTTGCATCCATACTCGAAGTCAACATTAGGTTCAGGTTTGTGTGGGATAAAACAATAGGATATTTTGCATTAGTTCTTTTGAAGTAGTGAAATCTCTACTTATTGATGGGCACAGATTTTTAGCTGTTTTTGGGTGAAAAGGAAGATTCAGTAAAGTCCCGATACTCTTGTCTGACTCAGATTTTCTTCAAGACAGATTATCTGCTTCCATGGTGGCAATCTTCTCACCACAATGAGACTTGCTTACTTTCTCAGCAATTCATTTATTAGTGCCCCCCCCCCTAAAAAAAAAACTGCTTGCACAATATCACAAAACTATTTGTATGATTATTCATGCTGAAGCAAAAGAGATGGGACCTAACATACTTTATATAAAATAAGAATAGACTTAATATTGACATATGCAGTATTGCCGACAGTACAAAATGCTTAACATTTCTACCTTTTAAGCTTTGAGTACATAAGAAAAGGCAATAATCCACTTTGCAAAGGTGACTGACTTGAATCTACTCATACATATAATGGTCACTCTGTAAAAACAGAAAAACAACAAATACTTAAAACATCCCTTCAAATTCAGGTAATTATGCATGACATTACCATTTACATCAAGATTCCTTTTAATCATTTTGTACTGTTGGCAATACTGTATATGTCAATATTAAATCCATTCTTATTTTGTATAAAGTATGTTAGGTCACATTCTCTTTTGCTTAAGAATGAATAATCATACAAATAGTTTTGTGATAATGTGCAAGCAGGTTTTTTTTTTTTTACTGTATATGTCAATATTAAATCCATCCTTATTTTGTATAAAATATGTTAGGTCACATTCTCTTTTGCTTAAGAATGAATATTCATACAAATAGTTTTGTGATATTGTGCAAGCAGGTTTTTTTTTTTTTTACTGTATATGTCAATATTAAATCCATTCTTATTTTGTATAAAGTATGTTAGGTCACATTCTCTTTTGCTTAAGAATGAATAATCATACAAATAGTTTTGTGATATTGTGCAAGCAGGTTTTTTTTTTGATAATAAATTAATTGCTGAGAAAGTATGCAAGTTTCATTGTGGTGAAAAGATTGCCACCAGGGAAACACAATCTGTCCTGAAGAAATTCTGAATCAGACAAGAGTATTGGGACTTCATTGAATCTTCCTTTTCACTCAAAAACAGCTAAGTTCTGTGCCCATGAATAAAAACTTGGCAAGCTTAATTCTACAAATTTCTAACAACAAATGATGCATCCTCCAGCATATTTTTGGAGCTTAGCTTTTCGGGCAAGATAAGTATTTCCTGTTTGATCCCAAACACATTACCAATAATGGAGTCGGTTCCCAAAAGAAATGAAAAATGACATGCCACTCTACACACAATTAATGCATGTTCTGTTCATGTTACTGTTATCGTCTCTATATCAACAGGAATTTCTATGTACTTTCAGATACTGCAAAATCTCCAATGTTTTTCCAAAGGAGAAATTTAACTTTCACCTTAAGACATTTCTACTACATCTAAATATACAAAAAATGCATAAATAAATAAGTAAACATTAATAGTTGCACACATCCCACAAAATCAAAATGACATGTCAATGCAGAGTAATTCAAACTTTCATCACGAAACTTTTGTATAACACCTACACATTCACAAAACTTTATAAATCAAAAGTAAAGTAGTAAATATTTGCAATTATACACATATCCACTATAATCAAAACTACTTGTCAAACACAACAATTTCATGGTGAAGAAAATAAACACTATACTGTACAATATGATTCGGTAATCACTTGTTAAACATTAGGCTACAGATGGAATAGAATAGAATATAGAGTTTAGGCCAAAGGCCAAATGCTGGGACCTCTGAGGTAAATCAGCACTGAAACTGAAACTGACAGTAAAAAGGTTTAAAAAGGTTTAGCAGGAGGAAAACCTCACAGCTGCACAATGAATCAACTGTTACGAGAGGGTGGAAAGTACAAAGCAAGAAAGATTATGAATGGAGGTACAATAATAGGAATGCAAAGGGTTGCAGCTAGGGGTCGAAAGGACACTGCAAAGATCCTTAAGCAACGCCTACAGTGCACCGCATGAGGTGCACTAACCCCTTATGGGGGCTTTAGATAGAGATCGAAAATTTATTTTTTAGAAGCAAATACTGTATCTCTGACTCAAAATTGAAAACTTACGCATAAATTTTATGTTGCTGAAGGATTCTATATTCGAGGTCTGCAATCTGAGCCTGTAGCCAAGTCCATCTCGAAGCTACCCACGCTCTCGCACGACAATACCGGTAGTATGCACGATCCCTCCTGCAAATAAAACAATATTTAATCTTTTTATTGACAGTACAGTACTAAGCATAAACATAATGACTCACCATAATTCATAATTCTTTATATGTGTAAACATAATTTCAAGTCCTGAGAGAGAGAGAGAGAGAGAGAGAGAGAGAGAGAGAGAGAGAGAGAGAGAGAGAGAGAGAGAGAGAGAGAGAGAGACTTTACATATTATAACGTTTATTTGAACCAAGAGAGCCACCAAGTTATATAAGGCTACCTTTCAAGGCAGATCACCTTATCAGGTTTCTTGCCTAACCAGCTACATTAATATGGCTGATTATCCTACACTACACTTTTAATTTTAAAGACTTTAGAAGATTTATCTCTCACACTGAAATATGTGTGGATGGTACAGTTTAGCTTATGCAATGTATTATATGGAATTATGGTTAGTTGAGGATATCTGGATTGTTCCAATACAGGGTCTTTGTTACTTATTTTGTCCCTTATTGGAGGGCCAAAATTTGAGGCATCTTTCAAACTGAGGGGCTACTACAATACATATACAATCCCTCTATTCTTCCATATTTCATTGCCAAACCAACTTGCTTCCTTGCACTTTTTCTAGTGTGAACATGTATGAATAATCATAAGCATAAATAAAACAGCACACAATGCAGAGGGAACATACAAAGTGAATCAGACCTCTAACAGGTGAGGTGAGGAAAATACAATTCAAAATAACTTCTGTTTGATCATGTATGATGATGATAGCGACTATAATGGCAAGTAGTTTGGGTAGAAAAGCCTATGCGACAAAGGGCTCAAGTGAAATTTGACAAACTAAAGTGCTCTGTTTAAGGGAGTGTTTCAGTAAAATAGTTTTATGAGATTTATTTTACAGTGAGTGCTAGGGTTCTTATTTCTGTGGATTTTACTGGTCTGATTGACTTAGGAGAGTCTGCACTGGCTACACAAGAATAGGTTGAGATTCTGAGTGTTCACAAAGGCTGGACAATCTTAGGCTACAATAGTGAGGGTAGACCAAATTAGGACAGAGGATATTTACTACATTACACTGCATTCACACTTTTCAGAAAGCCCCATCCAACTAGGATATACAGGTCCAAATAACTGGGAGGTTTCTGTAAGACTAAAGTAGTTCAGATAACTTGAAGCTAAGGTAATAAAAACTGAAGTCTATGTCAGAGAGAGAGAGAGAGAGAGAGAGATGATGTCCAGCAGTAACTGCCTCATCAGTTGCCTCATTTCAGACAAGTTAGGCTTTTGCATTCATGCAAGTTCCCTACACCCCCAGATATCGGGTCTACAACCTTCTGACTCTTTAGAATGAACATGGTTTCCCCTGCTAAAGAAAATTAAGATAAAATGTTTCCCCATCATTCAATCTTTTCTTTACAAACCTAAACTCCATAAAGGTATTTTTGAATCTCTCAAGGAGGCACCTACGAAGAACATGGTAGCTCCACACCTTCAGATAACAACTGGACACACACAAAATCCCCAACAATAGGGAACAAGTGAATATCCATGAACAAACTACTTTTGTTATAGATGAAAGATTACGAATTATTAATACCAAAAACAACCACCTTACTGATTCACCAACTTTCTCCACAACCAAATCTCGTCTTTTCCCAAAAAAGTTACTCTAGAAACAAGTTGTTTTTGTTTTTATCAAAAGTGCGTGTGGCTGCATAGCTGACCTATGAAATACTGCATAGTATTTAGCAAGAATTTTATGATTACAAGAATATTACGAGAGAGAGAGAGAGAGAGAGAGAGAGAGAGAGAGAGAGAGAGAGAGAGAGAGAGAGAGAGAGAGAGAGAGAGAGAGAGAGAGTCACGGTATTTTTCAGGTCTTCCTAACCACTGACATACCACAAGAACTCAAAATAATAATACTGCAGAAGGGTAAACACAACACAAACCTCACAAAAAAATTTTGAGCAAGATAAGAGGGACCAATATGATCAACCTGAAATAAAATTACATTTTTATAATAAAATATTTTTATATATACTTACCCAGTAATTACTTAGCTTCGAGTTAGAAACTCTTAGTTAAGTAATGACTGGGTGAGTTACTCATATAAAACCTGAGTTTACAATACGGGGATAAAAACTTGGCGTTAAAGGATGTGAAAAGAAAAAAGTAACCATAAAAAAATATATCGCGTGAGTAATTCCCACTTTCATCACCTCAGTCACATTCAAGGCAAGAGGTTTACCATGGGCGTTGCAGTTGCTTTGAGGACCAAAGTCACTTCCCATGGTGGTTACAAACAGCGTCCAATTCAGCTACGACCAACTTCAATGAGGATTCATCCCACATTTACCAGTGACGTCAGAAACGAGCGATGTGAAATCTCTGTGGCCTCGTGTGACCGCAAGAGAAGACTCGAGCTTTGAAAAGCAGAATGCGTCGAAGGGCTGTATTTTATTTTACTTTTATGGAGACACTTGAGTCGTGCTCACGGCAGGTCGACATGATTGCAAACCACCATAAATTGGCTACAATCTAACAATACAACTACAAACTAGTAATTCAATAGTGAAGAACTCGATATTCAAAGAAAAGTGAGCCAATATTTTCTCTCATTTTCCAAACGTAGTGCTTTTCTTACTAAAAATTACGAGGCGAGATTCTCTGTATAGTAACTTCATCTAACTCTTATCTCAATGTACCAGTGACACACTCGATTGTATGAAGGTGTAAGCACTGATAAATGAGATAAAGTCCATATAACACGTGTGTCTGCAAAGACACACAAAGGCATCGAACTCACTCTCTCTCTCTCTCTCTCTCTCTCTCTCTCTCTCTCTCTCTCTCTCTCTCTCTCAGTTTTCAATTGCATCAAAACCTTCGGCTATTTTCAATTCATTTTCTTCGGGTCTTGATCGCTTGGCAACATTGCCATGTTCAGTTTAAATCTTATACCTGATAATACTGAAGATTTCTGAGAAAATTACCCAGCAGTACGTAATACCCATTTCATTATTTTTTCTTAAAACTGACCGGAAGTCGATTGTGGAGATAAAATAATACATACAGTATGGACAACTTCAAAAAAATGATTTAATGTCGTTAAATTCTCCTAGCACTTTCCACGGTTCTTTTGATAAACGACAATTCCCACATCTTTTTGTAAACTCAAAACCACAATCACAAGCGTACAAAAGCGATGATCCCTCGAGGTAATGAAAATAATCTTCAAAAGGCTAAGAAACATTCTTGAACTTCATACACGAACACTAAAGTGTACAAGATTTTCTAGACGTACAGTACATTCAAACCACACTACTGCTGCTTCTCCTACACAAAATATTGCCACGTGGCAACTCTCCAGTGTATCACGAACCAGCTGGTAACAGTGGCGGGGAGCGTGCTGCGTGATCTATAGGCGTACTACGGATACTACGCAATTTATAATTTACACAAGTGACGTCGTTGACCTATGCTCCCGCTCCGTAGTAATTCAAGTAGACAAAGGGCAAGTTGCTACCGATTATATTTCTTTACCGAGGCTTTTTCTTCACTAGAAATTATATTTTCCGTGTGTAAGTGTAATATTTTATATATATATATATATATATATATATATATATATATATATATATATATATATATATATATATATATATATATATATGTGTGTGTGTGTGTGTGTGTGTGTGTGTGTGTGTGTGTGTGTGTGTGTGTGTGTTTCCAATATCATGGGTGAGTTCTGAGAATAACGGCATCACGGTCGCTCCCAACAATATTTCAAGTGCATAGATTTAACCCCTGACCCCTGTGCAGCCAACTTCCGCAACATTAACTACTTCACATACCTACATAGAAAGCTCTTTAGTAGTACGTCACAACCACAACACAAAATGCGCCATTTTCTTCTCTGTTTACAACACGGGACTTCCTTCCCCGTACCCCTTTAATATCGCCTTTCTAGCGCTGCGCGTCTTCTCTCTTCCTCCTCCCAACAAATTCTGAATTATACATTTTCGTCAGCCTACTGTCAACATACCTGCGTACATCATGTCTTCTCATGCTATATATTCTATGCTAGGCAAACAATTCAACCCAACATCATTTTTTAAATTTAATTTCCAATCAACACTGCCCATTAATAGTTGTTTCTTTAACTTTTTGCATAATTCCATTCATATTCATATAAACCCGTCTCAGATCCCTTTTGTGCAAATGGAGTCCACCATCGAAAGTTTGTCGTTCTTAACAACTTATCCTTTATACCATACATCCTCAACATATTCTACAATGCTTCTACAACTATCCCAAGAGATTTTTTCAAGGCAAACGTATTCCGTGTACAATTTTTCCCGTTTACTTTTCATCTCTTCGTGTAATAATTTCATATAAACGCGATACACATACCCTGTCTAAACCCACATTGGACTTCTACCAATCACTTTATCATGTGTTAATTTCTCATTTCAAAACCTACTATAGTCCTCACTTGATGTAACGAGTAATACCAAAGCCTATGATCCTCCCAATGAAACAATTCCTTTGGCCCTTTCATTCAGAAACTTACAAAACCACGGTCAGTCAGTCAAACCACTAAACTGAAACATCCCAATCTTATCAACTACTGGTGTCTTTCCGCTCTCAGTCTCGCGCTAATTCCCGCCCTTACGTTCTCAACAGCCAATTCCGTATGTGTTCTCGCCCCTACACTAACTCTTTCCAATCATGTGTCATTCAGACCACATTCAACTGATTTGCAAAATACTCACTCCATCATCCCAGGCGAATGCTCACTTCCACAAGCATCTCTCCATTTGCAACGTTTATTCTGAAATACGTCTCTCTCTCTCTCTCTCTCTCTCTCTCTCTCTCTCTCTCTATCTCTCTATCTATATATATATATATATATATATATATATATATATATATATATATATATATATATATATATATATATATATATATATATATATATATATATATATATATATATATATAATACCATGCTGAAAAAATGTTAGTATTCTGCTTACCTTCTCTTCTCTTACTGTATTACTTGCCTTCCTCTTCTCCAACTTTCCGCTTGACTACCCACCCACCCTCCAGCATATGACCTTTTTATGTCGTGCACTTGCACGTAAAAAATCATTTTTTCCACTAGGTCTTTCTTTTCACATCCTACAACTCAAACGTTGTTAATCTCCCGTCCTACATTTTAACAGACAAAAACACTCACAGCTAACCCTCCAACTTCACCATACTAGTCTTTTACTAATTCTGCCTCTTTGTCTAAACCCTAGGTCCTTAATTCATCCATTTTCTACTTACAGCCATACTCACTTCCTTTACTATATTTACTGCAAAATTTGCATCATTTCCTCTCTACCAAATAATGATCAGATATACCTCCAGCCACTGTTTTTCTCCACTGCATCCATGAACTTGCTCTTACATCCACTCAGATTTAGTGAGGCAAATATAACGCATACTTGTGTGTATAATAAAGAAGTTATGCCAGCGTAAGTATAACACAACACGCACATTTTAAAACTTGAATTTGCAAACTATTAGCGTGATATGTGATGTTCAAAACGAATTAGTAATTAAAAATGTTATTAGTCTCCTTATTCTTTCCTGAATAGAAAACCTATAAACCACACCTCAATTTACGGGTATACAATAACGGTATATTTGTAAGTATGTACAGTATATATATATATATATATATATATATATATATATATATATATATATATATATATATATATATATATATATATATATATATATTATAGCCGCAAATAGCGATAGTTTATTGTTAAATAAGTGGCGGCCGACAGGGGATATAATTAGACTACACATAATACTTGACAGTCCACGGACAAGCGGTGACTGGAAATCAATACAGGTCAGTGTTGTGGTGGTATTTTCTTTTTATTTTTCTTTTCCCCATTTCCGGATGAAACGTGAAATCGCTTGTAGCCCGTTATAAAGTGTAACTGCCACAGACATGACATTTTATTATATTATATTGTGTGTGTGTGTGTGTGTGTGTGTGTGTGTGTGTGTGTGTGTGTGTGTGTGTGTGTGTGTGTGTGTGTGTGTGTGTAAGTTATGTCACCTAGAGCAACTGACTTTCTTTATACTAAAAATATTTAGCCACAAAAATCACATAATATCGAATTCACGTTGCCTTAGGAATAACTTCCACTGAAGGGGAATTACAGTTGATAAGTTCGTCTGCACACCCAAGATTCCAACCTGCGTTTTTGGCTTAGGCAAGAGGGAGAGCAGACTAATTTGTTCAACTATCACGTGACAGTTCAGAATCAAAATCATCCCATCTCCACCATCATAACTGGTTACTAACTGCGAACACCTGGTTAATTAAAATGTTTATCACTGATACACACGTGACTTTTTTTTTACACGAATAAATACTAAGCTGGAAATCGCTCTATATCGAATTTACTTTACCTGGGGAATACCTTCTGTCCAAAGGTTGGAAATAAAAAAGGGGCTGATTTAGATTCAAAAGCAAAGAACCCGAATTCGGATTCTCTAACCTGAAGTACATTAAATTCCAATTATGCGTAATAACCTTTGCATGCGTATACTACAGACATTACACTTTCTCGTGTTAAAATAGTGTTTGCAAAAGCAACGCCTGACACTTAAGAAAAAGGAAAAAGGATTGGCGGCATGACTCCTCGTGCGCAACTCTGTCATATCATCTCCACATCGCAAGGAACCTGTTCATACCTGTATGTTCACCTACATATATGTTGCTGTAGGTGGAAGTTACAGTTAGAACAATGCACAACTAAGGCACCTTCGGCCAATCAGCGGTTAAGACAGAGAAAACCTAGAAAATGAGAAGTAAAAGGAGCTAAAGGTGAAGCTGGGAAAACAACATATAACTACACTAGCAGCAAAGAGGGTTAGGCGACAAGGATAAATAAGTATACCTTAGTTTAACCAGACCACTGAGCTAATTAACATCTCTTCTAGGGCTGGCCCGAAGGATTAGACTTATTTTACGTGGCTAAGAACCAATTGGTTACCTAGCGACGGGGACCTACAGCTTATTGTGGAATCTGAACCACATTATACCGAGAAATGAATTTTTATCGCCAGAAATAAATCCCTCTAATTCTTCACTGGCCGGCAGGAGAATCGAAAGCGGGCCTACGAGAGTGCTAGCCGAGTACGTTACCGACCCATCCAATGAGGAAATGGCAACAAGGATAGGAGGAGGAGGAAGTTGGAACGGTGGTAAAGTAAAAGGCTAAAATGTGGGGCCAGCAAAGGTGCCGAAGGGATGCTCCAACCACCCCTAGTATTATATACATTGTATCACGTGGCGTGCAATGACACCCCCCCCCTATTAAAGTAGTATATGCAACAAATAGCTTTTAACAGCGTTTCAAACACGTGTCAAAATGCAATTGACGAACATAAATGCCAAGCAACAAAGACTATTCTAAGCGGTGTTTTCCTTCAGGCTATGATTACGCTACGTGGTGCAACAACATCAACGGTCTAGTCATAGTACAGGTCCGGATTCACATGTGTTTTCCCCGATCAATATACACAGGATAGTGCGTCCGGGCATCGTTTGCTTAACCGACGTTGTGGCTTTGAAATTTTGCGACCGTATTGGCTGATCCAGTATTTGCTCAGCTGTTTGGGGAATTTATACGACTGGAAATCCTGTTTCATACAATATTGAACAGCGAAGAAAAATACATACCAGCGCCTCAGTTGACAAATAATACACGCATACACTGTAATCGATGTAATATTGTAAGTTTGATAGTTTTTTTTTTTTTTACAATGAGCATCATTAAATGTTGATCACTGTTACAAGATTCCTTTGTTCATTCATTACAGAATAGAAAATAGAATTTGGGCCAACGGCCGCTGGTACCCATGAGGTCTTTCAGCGCTGAGACGGAAATTTACAATAAAAAGGTTTGAACGGTGTAACAGGAGAAAAACCTCGCAGTTGCACCAACGAATCCATTGTTAGGAAAGGATGGAAAGTAAGACGGTAGAAAGGAATATGAACAGAGGCACAATAAAAGAAATGAAAGGGGTTGCAGCTACGAGCCGATAGGACGCTGCAAAAAATCTTAAGTGCACCGCATGAAGGGGTTCATTTATTATGTCAAGCTTTCTAAAACATCATTACAAGTACCATGTCAAAACACAGTATTTGATTCGATGAACCAGTACCATAAGGCTCCGTACGTGCTAGTCTCCAACGCACCGCTAATTATACGCACGGCTTCGGCGTGTAAAGAATAAAGAATAAGCATTACACGCCACTAAAACTTGCTCTTGTCCCGACTTGAATAGAATAAATAATTTAGGCCAAAGGCCAAGCGCTGGGACCTATGAGGTCATACAGTGTTGAAACGGAAATTAACAGTAAAAAGGTTTAAAAAGTGTAACAGGAGGGAAACCTCGCAGTTGCACTATGAATCAATTGTTAGGAGAGGTTGGAAAGTAAGATGGAAGAATGAGAATGTGAACGGAAGTACAGTAAAAGGAATGAAAGGTGTTCCGACGCGAACGACTCAATTTAAAATTACCTTCTTCTGAAAAATCAGTACAGAAATGCCAGCTCAAGTCTTATGCCGCGCTAACTTCGATTAACTGAAGCTTCTATCAAAATACCCTTGAATGAAGAGAATCACCTTTAATGATTTATATAAAAAAAAAAACACAAACACACACACAAAGCAGTCTGCCTGCTGGCGCACCATCGTGGCAACATTACAATACATCAACCTTGATGTGACCGGGATCGAACGAGTCGCTGTTTGCTGAGCAGCAATGAATGTCGTGTAACTGACATTGGATCATAAAGACTACTTTGCCAGCCAGGCTAAATGCAACTTCCTTTCCCGCCAATTTACAATTCTCTCTCTTTCTCTCGTACACCAACCAAACACTCCGCTCGCTCGCTTGCTTGCTTGCTTGCTTGCTTGCTTGCTTGCTTGCTTGCTTGCTCTCTCTCTCTCATCCACGCAACCAGAAAAAATCCAACCCAGTAATACCACAACTGCTAAAGCTTGGATTGACCACGTGTGATCTTCGTTACTTAGCGCTCAAGAATCGCTTTAAAAAAAAAGGGGGGGAAAAAAGGTCGACTAACCCCTCCCTCTCCTCTCCAATCCCCCACAAGTCTTCCGTAATGCATGTGTCACGCACAATGGATTAAAAAATCATGTCTTAACCGTCCTTTTCCTCTCTATTAATCCTGGTCGTAAAGTGGCAATGCACCCCGCCGGCCGACGAATATCAAGCTATCAAAGCCTTCACTCAGCCAACTGAATTCTCCCGGCCTTCACCCTGACAATTGAATTCTCCCGGCCTTCACCGTACCTACCAACTGAATTCTCCCGGCCTTCACCGTACCTACCAACTGAATTCTCCTGGCCTTCAATCACCTACCAACTGAATTCTACCGGCCTTCATTCACTACCAACTGAATTCTCCCGGCCTTCATTCACCTACCAACTGAATTCTCCCGGCCTTCACTTCACCTACCAACTGAATTCTCCCGGCCTTCACCGTACCTACCAACTGAATTCTCCCGGCCTTCACCGTACCTACCAACTGAATTCTCCCGGCCTTCACTCTACCTACCAACTGAATTCTCCCGGCCTTCACTCTACCTACCAACTAAATTCTCCCAGCCTTCATTCACTCTGACAACTGAATTCTCCCGGCCTTCATTCACTATGACAAGTGAATTCTTCCAGCCTTCATTCACTCTGACAACTGAATTCTTCCAGCCTTCATTCACTATGACAAGTGAATTCTTCCAGCCTTCATTCACTCTGACAACTGAATTCTTCCAGCCTTCATTCACTCTGACAACTGAATTCTTCCAGCCTTCATTCACTCTGACAACTGAATTCTTCCAGCCTTCATTAACTCTGACAACTGAATTCTCCCGGCCTTCATTCACTTTGACAACTGAATTCTCCCGGCCTTCACTCTAACAACTGAATTCTCCCGGCCTTCACTCTAACAACTGAATTCTCCCGGCCTTCACTCTAACAACTGAATTCTCCCGGCCTTCACTCTAACAACTGAATTCTCCCGGCCTTCACTCTGCCAACTGAATTCTCCCAGCCTTCACTCTGCCAACTTAATTCTCCCAGCCTTCACTCTGCCAACTTAATTCTCCCAGCCTTCACTCTGCCAACTGAATTCTCCCGGCCTTCATTCACTCTGCCCATTGAATTAACCCAGCCTTCACGATGCCAACTGATTTCTCCCGGCCTTCACTCTGACAACTGAATTCTCCCGGCCTTCACTCTGACAACTGAATTCTCCCGGCCTTCACTCTGACAACTGAATTCTCCCGGCCTTCACTCTGTCAACTGAATTCTCCCGGCCTTCACTCTGACAACTGAATTCTCCCAGCCTTCATTCACTCTGCCCATTGAATTCTCCCAGCCTTCATTCACTTTGCCCATTGAATTCTCCCGGTCTTCACTATGACAACTGAATTCTCGCGGCCTTCATTCACTCTGCCCATTGAATTCTCCCAGCCTTCATTCACTTTGCCCATGGAATTCTCCCGGCATTCACGCTGCCAACTGAATTCTCCCGGCCTTCACTCTGACAACTGAATTCTCCCGGCCTTCAGTCTGACAACTGAATCCTCCCGGCCTTCACTCTGACAACTGAATCCTCCCAGCCTTCACTCTGCCAACTGAATTCTCCCGTCCTTCACTCTGCCAACTGAATTCTCCCGTCCTTCACTCTGCCAACTGAATTCTCCCGTCCTTCACTCTGCCAACTGAATTCTCCCGTCCTTCACTCTGCCAACTGAATTCTCCCGTCCTTCACTCTGCCAACTGAATTCTCCCGTCCTTCACTCTGCCAACTGAATTCTCCCGTCCTTCACTCTGCCAACTGAATTCTCCCGTCCTTCACTCTGCCAACTGAATTCTCCTGGCCTTCACTCTGCCAACTGAATTCTCCCGGCCTTATCTCCCCTCCTGAACTTATGAACCTGATTCCCATTTAGCGAAAGATCGACCGGATCAGTAGCTTACCTATTCATATTAGAAAAATTTCCTTACATTTTACAAAGAATTAATCCACGTCCTGATATTCTAAATTATATTTAATTATATTTTTATCTTCCTTCTGCAAGCATCTACCGTATTCCACAAAGTGGCCGTTCCTGAAATGATTGGTTTTGAGTAAGGTGTGAAAATGAGGTGGTGGTTTCATGCGAACTTCCGGACTTTTCCCAACCAAGAGAGACGAATTCTAAACCTCTGAGCTGCCTTTTCATAAGCTAACTGCTCGATTTTCCAGTTTCTTAGTGGTATTTCATATTACTAAAACACTTTAATGGAAATGGAATGGAATATAAAATTTAGGCCAAAGGCAAGCGCTAGAACCTATGAGGTCATTCACCGCTGAAAGGGAAATTAAAAGTAAAGAAGTTTTAACGGTATAACAGGGCCCTAAGAAACAATTATTAGGAGAGGGTGGACAGTAAGATGGTAAAAAGATAATAAGAATGGAGGTAAAATAAAATGAATGAATATGGGACGCAGCTAGGGGCCAAAGGGACGCTGCAAAGAACCTTTAGTAATGCCTACAGTGCACAGCATGAGGTGCACTGACGGCACTACTCCCCTACGAAGACGACTTTAATGGGGACCTCATTCATCTTCTTATGTTGAACATTTCTTGTTCGCATCGGGAAGTGTTTTTACTATCGCACCTGGCAACTATAACATTCATCATAAGGCTGACTCAGCTCAATTGATCAGAACATGAAATTCTTTTTTCGGATCACTTCATGACGGCTATGTACCGGCATACTTCCAAATATCTTTCAGTTCTTTCTAAATATTCTCTTTTTACAGTTTTTCCAAATATACTCACAGCACAGACTATAAGTCTAAGTAATTAAAAATTATTTTAATGGCATATTCCTTCTGTGCTTGATTTTGCTAGCACTTAAATTTTCAGTAACTTTTCTGCCTTTGCTTCCAAATACTAGTCTCATCAAGTAATTCGTTCTCTTATCAGCTGTTCTTTGTCAGCGAACTTGAGAAAATTTATCCTCCATTTTTCTTTCCTTTCCTCATTTCTTTTCCCCAATTTTATCTATAATGGCATATAAACCTGTCTAATGTATCAACATTAAGGGTATTCAGTTTTCATAAACTACCTTCCAAACAATGAGACAAAAAATTGCTCAAAATCTTTGGAAATAAATTTGATAAATCTTCGGAGAAGACCAAATTTCTTCAAACATTACATTAATAATATATCATCAAGCTTTACACGAATTATTCGCTCATATTCAAACATTCATTTTCTACAATTTAAACAATAATAGGTTATTCTTAAGAGAATGCTTTAACACCGCATAAACCATTTTAAAACAGGTTCCGTTATTACTTCTCCGTCAGACTGTGTTTGTTTGTTTTACAACTCGGCTTCGTTTTTCTCCACCCAGCGGCCATTTAATATTTCCTGAACCACCACGTTACGTTCTACTCCCCCCGAGAGTTCAGCATTCCCAGAAAACAAACATTCTCTCTCTCTATCTCTCTCTCTCTCTCTCTCTCTCTCTCTCTGTGTGTGTGTGTAACCAGTCATGTCTGCGGCCGTAATACAGTGCGTAATGTTAACTAGATCTGTAACCTTGTACTCAATTATCATGTCAGATCCAACATCATTGTTTTTAATAACTGCAATAATATCAACGTTCTCACAAAGAGAGCCTTGACAAGGTAACCCACCTCCCAGAGAGAGAGAGAGAGAGAGAGAGAGAGAGAGAGAGAGAGAGAGAGAGAGAGAGAGAGAGAGAGAGAGAGAGAGACGTAATCTTTCTCCCTCTAAAGAGCGAGGACTTTTCCTTTCTTCTTTCTACGAGTTACAATTCTAAAATTGTAACAATTCTTTACTTGTCAAGCGGTCTGTTGCAACAACGACTGACTGGAAGACTTAGAACAAACTACCTTAAGAAGTCTGGCAAGTTAAGCTGCTTCTAGCGCTACCAATCCCTGAGAAATGGAACGAAACATAAAACCAAAAACAGCTGTCTCTCATATGATCGTATCTAAGTCATGGGTCATGGCATTACAAAGTGAAGGAGGGCAGAGGAGAGAACTATAAGAATTCTTGAAGCAAGTAACGAAAAGCTTACAATAACGATGAACCCTTACGGAAGGAACAAAAAATTATCACACATTCCTTCCCAAATGGCCCCCTTCCGCCCCCCCCAAAAAAAAAAAAAAAAATCGTTAAACCATGTGTACTGCAGTTTCTACAAACAGGAAGACACCAGAGGGTCAGCACTGGAAACTTATGTAAGGTCACTTCAAGATCAATTAAATATTTGAACGTCAAATGCGCTCGCTACATGTAGGACAACTTTAAGAACAAGATTACTTTGTTACCTGACGAGAGAGAGAGAGAGAGAGAGAGAGAGCGCTTCGAAGGGCGTTAAACTGGAGAAAGACTTGTTTGCTAAAAAAAAAAAAAAAAATTTGCTAAAAAAAATAAAAAGCCAAATCCGAGATGTAACCGATTCTGCGGCACACCTGCGTTACAACTACTCTCAAAAACACCTGCGCCCTCATGATGCAGGGTTACTAAACACAAAGGAACATAAAGCCAACCACGATGATTATAGCTGTTTGAGAGAGAGAGAGAGAGAGAGAGAGAGAGAGAGAGAGAGAGAATATTGATACAAAATAATACTTGCATACTGATACAAAACAACAGTTGCATTAACAGGTGTTCTACTTATAAACCACGAAAGAACATAAAGTCATCCACGATATTATAGCTGAGAGAGAGAGAGAGAGAGAGAGAGAGAGAGAGAGAGAATACTTTCATTAACAGGCGTTCTACTCACAAAGCAAGACGTTCCTAAATACTGTGCTTTGGAGTTACCCATGGATAAATTAAAAAGGTACGATTCATTATCATCTGCCTTTCCAAGGTAAACTCTGCTTTAGTTGTTGGCGTTAGAATACGCAATCCGTATCCAATCAGGACAGGCTGCGAAAGCTTAAAATACCAGATACATTGTCAAGATCATTTCATGCAGAACTGACACGATTATGCGTTAAACCAAGAGGCCGTCCATAACAAATTGTAAATGTCGGTTTTCCTCGTGGTGAAAAAATATAGTTTATATTTGGAGTTCTCGTCTCACAGCTGAGCAAAATACATGGCCACTCGGCTGCGGGAAGGGAATTGCTATTTAACCCCCAAAAATAACGTTGCATCAATTAAAACGTCTGTGATACTTGAGTCCCGCATGTGAAGGCAAAAAACACCATTTGAATTCTCGTATCAGGCAGCCATTAAGGAGAGGGTACTTCAGATCAAGGGTCAATCAAGGGTACTTCTATATAGTAAGAATCCTTTCAAAATGATATTTCCTAGTCCCTAGCCAATTTTGTTAAAAAACAAAATAAACATCTTTCGAGAAAATGGTCAACTTCTGGAATAAATTCAAAGTAAAGTGCAAAAAAAAAAAGCTCAGCATCCATCATAAGTTTTCAATTTAAAAGCCTATAAACAGTGAAGAATTTTCGGTCTAAGAATATAAACGATTCGCGTGTTTCTCCCACACTCATGTTACTGGTCCATAAAACAAACAAGCAACAACTGCGCCGAAGTTTCTTCGGCGCAATCGAGTTTTCTGTACAGCGTTTAATCAAGGTCACCGAAAATACAGTAGATCTATCTTTCGGTGGTCTCGGTATAATGCTGTATGAGCCGCGGCCCGGTGGTGACCTGTCCTATATCGTTGCCAGATGCACGATTACGGCTAACTTTAACCTTAAATAAAATAAAACTACTGAGGCTACAGGGCTGCAATGTGGTATGTTTGATTATTGGAGGGTGGATGATCAACATACCAATTTGCTGCCCTCTAACCTCAGTAGTTTTTAAGATCTGAGAGCGGAGAGAAAAAGTGCGGCCAGAAAAAGTGTTGAAAGACAGACAAAGCCGGCACAATAGTTTTCTTTCACAGAAAACTAAAATGGGCGACTGTCTTCAATTTTCCTGATAAAAAACATTGGTGGTTCAATTCATACATAATCACTTCACCAGGACCCCAAAACTATAATACTTTAATAAGAGTGCGTTTGTGTTGTAGCAACAACTCCACTACCACTAATGGTAAACACTGACAATATATAAGTGTGATACTAACACCACTACTTTTCGACCAAGAACAACAATGAAGAGTATTTAGTTACTTAGTCGATGATGGGAATAAAAAACCAGGAGACGATGGAATAAACTGTCCATAGTAATCAACTGCATCTGCAAAATTTCATATTATAGGAACCTATAAATGTATTAGTTATGGCCTTTAAAATGCATGCACATTTCAAATTTAATGTTTAACTGATTCTGGTGATAGTTTAAGCCAATAACTGTGGCTTTAGAGAGAGAGAGAGAGAGAGAGAGAGAGAGAGAGAGAGAGAGAGAGAGAGAGAGAGAGAGAGAGAGAGAATGTCAAACTATTCTAAAAAGTCAAAATATTCTAAAAACTATCTCCAAGCAGAAAAATGTTAACCAAGACCCGCCACATAAAAATTATATAAATACATAAATGAAATTTGTTTAACATAGGAAGAGACCCTGGAAAAGGTTCTCTTTGCACAGCAAAACTTCGCAACCCTGGCTATTCAATGAAAAGACAACTGATGACGATAAAATAATGGCTGTTAATTACTCATTAGCATGCCGAGAGTCAAGAAAAATGGAGCTTCAAGTGAAATGACTTTTATTTAAATACTTGGTCTCAAGCAAGAAAAGTTCAAAACCAGTAATCATCATACCATTATACATGTGCCGGTCATCAGATTGGCAGTTATCTTGACCTCTTGCGTTCTCAGTTATTAAGAGTTTATGCATTCATAATGCGTATTCATTTTCCTAACTTACTACAAGCTACAATCATTTACAAATCACTAAAAATCTTATGTTACAAGAATATGATGCTTTGTAAATTTCAAAACCTTTACAAGAAAAATCTACGAAAATGCGATCATTTTAATTAAAAATCAGATGATAAAAGCGCACACAAATGAAACTACTACTAATAATAAACTACAAACATCATTAAATGCAAGCACAAAAATATGCCCATTTCTTGAAAAATCACGCGTTGTTAACCAACGCGATTTAATCTTTAAATAGGTAAACATCCACCCAAGTTTCTTCGACGCAATCGAGTTTTCTGTACAGCCGTTACAGCGTATAATCAATGCCACCGAAAATAAATCTATCTTTCGTTGGTCTCGGCATAATGCTGTATGAGCCGCGGCCCAAGAAATTTTAACCACGGTCCGGTGGTGGCCTATCCTATATCGTTGCCAGAAGCACGATTATGGCTAACTTTAACCTTAAATAAAAAAAACTATTGAGGCTAGAGGGCTGCAATTTGGTTTGTAAGGTGATTGGAGGGTGAATGATCAACATACCAATTTACAGCCATCTAGTCTAAGTAGTTTTTAAGATCTGCGGGCGGACAGAAAAAAGTGCGGACGGACAGACAAAGCCGGCACAATAGTTTTATTTTACAGAAAACTAAAAAGGGTACATTGAAAACTGAGCGTATTACACAAAACTCCACTTGAGATTTATACAACGCGTAACTTCGAAATGGCAACTTGACACAACATATATTCCACGCTACTTTGAACGCACCCAAGATCCTACTTCAGTCAGTTCCAACCCACTCACTCTCCCATAACCTGAAACGCTTGAGGAGACAGAAGTGGCTGTAGCAGTCCTACTGATGGATGTATGAATGCATACATACATATATACAGTTACATACACACATGCTTTCTCTGTTCCCAATGGCCCTCTTACATGTTCCTTGCAAGTGAGCAGATACGCTTCCATGAAGACCAATTAGACACACAAACGAAAGACACTTGGATTTTTCATCGGAAATTACGATGAGAAGGAATTTTTTGACGGTGAATGACCGATTACTTCCATGCGTGTTGTATGATTTTGTTAATCCATCAGTCTCCCTGGTAGGTGGATTACTTATGAGTTATATCAACATATATTATACTTGAAAAACAGCTATAGCCTAGAAGCTTATTCCTCTTCCTTGTTTTAAGCAATAACTTTGCTTAGCTAGAACTCTGGGATACTTTCTCGTGGCAGCGGTTGAGCATAAGGACGAGGCAGTTTCCTGTAAGATACGACATCCAAGGTGAAATGTATTGTAAATCCATTTATATACGATCCATTGTAGGTACCAAACAACTATTGTCAAACCAATGAAATAAAAAATTACTCCGTATCGCTAATAGTGTATGGAACACATGAATCACACCACAGATAAGGTTTACTGTAGGCTAAGACTGCCCAACTTAGGTGAATTGTACTCTAAACCATCACCATACAGATCGGTACATCCAAACACTAATGTAAAACCAGTAAACCGTAAAGAATGATGTACTCTGTACCTATAATACTGTTTGGAACATTTAAAGCACATCAAAGGTAAGATTGTGCTTTTAACGTTAAGCCATCGCTGGCTAAAAGTTTGACGAAAGAGTTGCATTATTTCGTATTACATTGCAGATAAACCAATCAAGTTTTGATACAGATAAACCTTAAGTTTTGATATGTGAGCTTTTCAGTCGAGAAACATGCCGTGTCATTTTTAAAATATAATAAATCAAATTAAAAATCCCATGGCCCAGGATGGCGCTGGCCATGTTTCTCGACTGAAACTCATTTATACTGTATACAAATTATCATTTATTACAAAATGGTTAATCAGCAATGTCTTTCTAGGCGTGGGGGAGATGCTAATACTAAAGACAATGATCATGAAATATAATGACCGCAGAGGTCCTATGATACCTCCTGTAACAACAATAAATGAATTTTTAAAATGAGCCGACCCCATTAAGTGTCACGCCAAAATATCCTAACAACAGTAGGGTTATTTGGTGAGATAATCGCTTAGGTGGAAAATCCATTAGGGTAATGAAGGAATTATGAAATTTAGGCTAGTCAACCAGTGAGATGCTTTCAATCATTCAGCTCTTTACCCATTAGACCATGGGAATATTCACTGAGCTACAATGAATATTCCCATGGGTTACATGTGTTATCTTCCTTTTTTTATACACAGATACCTTCAGTGATTTCTCTGCAATGTTTCTAGAGTCTTTAAAATATGTTCTACATTAAATTCAATGAACAGATTTCAAATGTTGAAAACATTTGATCTTCCACAAACATACGTTAGTGATAATTGAACATTAACTATTTTGGTTATTATCCTCTATACTCTGGTTTGAGAACTAAACAATAAATCAATAATGCCAGACATGATGCAGTACCGAAGAAATAAATTAGGGATTTTGATTCTTTTAAAATACACTGTTACCGTAAGTCAGTCCTCTCCTCCAATAAAATCCATGACGCGTCCTCGAACTGTGTTACATAACGCGCCAACTGCGAGCAAGATAACGATCACTAATTACGAATGATGTTAATCGAGTCATCCGACTGGTCACAAACCCTTAGTACCTTAAAGCATTCCTTTTGTCTGCATTCTCACGAACCTTTTCATTTTATCAGTGTTCTTTCAATTTTGATCACCAGTGATACTGACGACGTTTCGGGACGGTGTCTATATATTTAATTAATCCAATTCACTCCCTAACAACTGTCTAATCTCCTCAACAGCTAACACCTGGCGGTTTATTCTCCCATACGGGTACAGCTGGATTCGACTTCGACCTGTCCTCAACAAGTGTTGGTACAATAACACCTGCCATATTACTAGATAACGTAAAATTTATACTCCTTTCCTTAGCATATGCTCTTCGAAAAGAGAGACTTGTTTACTAGCAAATGTCCAGTACACCTGAAACTTCCTAGATCAAGGTGGACAATACTGACAATTTGAAATGAACAAGAAGGGTAAGAGAACTAAAGAGCAAAATGGAGATTGTCAATTAGGAAATACACCTGAAACTTCCTGGATCAAGGCGGATAATGCTGACAATTTAAAGTGAACTGGAAGGGAAGGACGACTAAAAAAGCAGAATGTTATAACCACACGCAACAGCGAGCAATACGACGGCATTTGGGGCTCACAAAAATCAGTTTCTATTCCGCAGTGTATTCATGTATATAAATAGCATTTACGCACATCATATACCAGACCAGACCGAGGCATATTTAATGGCCACCTTGGCCTCGGAACTTCTCCATTTCCTCATGCTCTTCGTAGCATCGTGGGTTTGAGCTGACCTTGCTGCCTTGTTGAGCAAGGGATTTTGTTGTTGTTGATGTTGTCGTCGTCGTCGTTTTGTTGTTTCCCCTCCGAACAGCCCGATCCTTCTTTATCCTGCCACACTGGGCTAAATGCATTAATACTGGGTCTTCTATTTACACATTTCCGAGAAGTCAAATTTCGGTCAACTCTGATCACGTAGTATGGATGTTAGTTACAGTAAATCCTGTCAACTCTGCTGTTTGCTATGCAGACCTGACAACATGTTAACATCATAGTCACATCCACAGTAAAGTCACTGCAACTATGGCTTCGGCACATTTTGCCTGTGGCTGTACTACCTCGACTCAACGCTTAACGGCGAGAGATACGTTTCGAAGTAGCGGTGATGGCGCTGCACTTGCTAAACTTTTTCAGAGAGAGAGAGAGAGAGAGAGATTTTCTAAATGTCAGGGGGCTGTGACTGCAACAATGAACACGATCAATCTCAGTATGGTGAGACTGCCTAAATCTCAACGAGGAGCAGTAGTTTTGAATAATGCTTACATATACATAGCTGTTTGTCTATGACTAATTAATTTTCGTAATTACATATCAGTGGTTCATGACACTGGCAGACGTCCTTTGGTTTCATCTAGGTTTTCTGAGAAATGCCTTTATTTCTACGTTCTTCAATAAACTCCACTGCCCAGTTCATTTCTGTAACCGCATCTCTCTTGGTAGGGTCACGTCATCGAGATTCGAGTCATGAGCTAATAAAGTTACAAATGAGTTTGGCATACCGCAATTTGAGTCATGAGCTAATAAGGTTACAAATGAGTTTGGCATACCGCAATTTAAGTCAATTATCGCTTGATAAAGAACCGTAAGTATTCTCTGACGAACACTGTATTGAAAAGAGGAGTTCATTTCGATTGCTGAACAATTTGTACATTTAACAGCGGAATTGAAGGTGTTAAACCGATTTTTTTCAATTTTCAAGAGATGAAATAATCGACTTAAAGGAGGGTCTGGGTAATCTCTGCCGTTATCCATTCAACACCAGCAGTCCGACTAGCAGCGTCCGTTATGACTATAGAAAATGGAATCGAATATAAAATTTAAACCAAAGGCCAAGCGCTGGGACCTATGAGGTCATTCAGCGCTGAAAGGGAAATTGAGAGTAAAAAGGTTTTAGAGGTGTAACAGGATGAAAACCTCGCAGCTGCACTATGAATCAACTGTTAGGAGAGGGTGGAAAGTAAAGTGCAGAAAGAGAATATGAACATACGTACAGTAAAAGGAATGAACGGGATTGCAGCTAAGGGCCGAAGGGACGCTATCACCTGAGGCGCAAAACATTTCTTGAGTACAGATAAAGCACGATGGGCAAGAGGCATCACATAACTTATCAACGTTTCAATACAGTTTTTACCGTCGTTTTAACAATTATTGTGATGTTATTGGAGAGAGAGAGAGAGAGAGAGAGAGAGAGAGAGAGAGAGAGAGAGAGAGAGAGAGAGAGAGAGAGAGAGAGAGAGAGCGCAACGAAACCAATTTCTAAAGGCATTATCCATGATGGATCTCACCCATTAAGAGAGAGAGAGAGAGAGAGAGAGAGAGAGAGAGAGAGAGGCGATGCAACGAAACGTTTTTAAATGGCAGTATTCATAATGGATTTCCCCCATTAAAGTTGGAAGGTTTACCGTAATTAAATGTACACACTGTTTTAATAACAGTGCTGATGAATGGCTGCTGTAGGTCACATCGCAGTGTTGGATTTCATTATCCAATCTTCTTCAAAATGTTTTCCCAAGAAAAACTTTCTCGCGGTGATGTAAAATCGCCAATTAAATCCGATCAAAATTGTATACGGTCATCTTTATAAAAATTCCGATTAAGACTATTTTACATGCGATTAATGTTACGATATGCGCTCGCAGATTTCACCAGGGGGTGTAATTAAAGAGCTAATTTCTTACAAGGGATCAATACCATTTTCCGCTTTCCCCGTTTCAAGATTATTTGAAATCCTCCTCTTCAACCCTGCCTGAGGGAACTTGTAAGTTCTGTTCGATCTTGAGTAATTCGGCGGTTATCTTAAGAGTCCGAACTGAATCCTGTGCCTGAGATCGAATTTTTTTATGTCTTTTTTTTTCTGTGCCAGATTACACAGCAATTTATTGGAATCTCACAATTCCCTTTCCTCGGGTTCTCTTTAAATCACTGCACTACCTATTCAATACACAGTAAACTGACTTCACTGAAACTTTCACTTCATTCGTCTCCTAGTAGTGAAGCATTTCTTTTAAGATAAATACGTTAAATTTCAATATAATAATCATTATAAAGGTTGTGAACTGAAAATGTTGGCGAACTAGCCGCAGCGGCCTCATGGTGTTGAAATTCAATTAAAACGTTATAGGCAGGATTACAATCAATTAATTAATGAAAGGTTAAACCAAAAGCGTAATTGAAAAGGTCCATTTACTAGCATTAGACTTGAGCCTAAAGAGATTTTACTTCATTCATTTTTTATTTGTGTTAGCTACTGTTCAGCATTTCATTTTACGCTCTATAATTTTGTTACTAACCACCAAATCTTGTCTTTGCGCACGTAACCACAAACCCCAACCCTCTCCTAGTAACATCCCTTATCTACTTAGTTAACCATGATATAAGTTATGTATACCGTAAAGCCTTTATCTGGAGTGGCTGATACCAGTTAATCAAGATGTCATTTGCGAAGAATTGCTCGAAATGTAACGGCGATGCATTGTTTTAGCCTGAAGCCAAGAGGGCGTAGCTTGAGAGTAACTCATTCACGGATATTTCTACAAAAAAGCCCATCACAACTTGACTTGGGATTACAACGAATGCTGGGAAAGGTTTCTCAGTTTGCAGCAATCTTTCGGTTACGGACATATTAATAGGTCTGTATGTTAGCAAAGAGGCATTTCATTAATGTCTCCTGATCGGAGGCGAGGTATGACTTTTTTTCCTAACACTTGGTCTGGCGCATTTGTTGATGCCTGCTGAGTATTGAAATAGAAAGGGTGGTATGAGGCACGTTTAATCCTGGTATGTGGGCTGGCGTAGGGACTATCAAGTGTTGAATTTAGCTGGACTTTTGCCCGCAAAAGCAATTCCTTATGAGATCAGTCCGCCAGACCAGTGATAAGTTGGAGAAAATGTTTTGGAGTCTCGAATTTTGGTTAGAGAGAGAGAGAGAGAGAGAGAGAGAGAGAGAGAGAGAGAGAGAGAGAGAGAGAATGTTTTAGAAGAGTCAGTGGTGTGAGTGGCGAGGAGAGAGAGAGAGAGAGAGAGAGAGAGAGAGAGAGAGAGAGAGAGAGAGAGAGAGAGAGAGAGAGAGAGAAGAATGTTTTAGAAGAGTCAGTGGTGTGAGTGGCGACGAGAGAGAGAGAGAGAGAGAGAGAGAGAGAGAGAGAGAGAGAGAGAGAGAGAGAGAGAGAGAGAAACTACAGCATCTACAAAATCAAGGTGCAATACCGCAATGGATCACTCACAGGAATGGCGTGATTTTGCAGGCTTGAGTTCAGAAGAGGAAATGACTCTCAAATCTATAAATAACCAAAGTATAGAATCCACTTCTCTCCTGGCCCGAGAATGTTCCTAAATCCCTCTTAAGGAGAATATGACTCGACGGTTATTTTAGTACCTTCCCAAATACAACGACTGGTATCGAAAACTTCCTTTGATAACACCACTCATGAGAGATCGGATAATTGAAATTTACTGAAGGGTTTCAGGCAGACTGTGATGATGATGATCCACTCATCGACAACAATGTAACTACATTATTCAAAAGCCTTTCATCAATGTCGATGCTGTAATTTATATGTAAAGAGGCTCTTGATTTAGGGAAGGAATGGAATAGGGTATAAGTTTTAGGCCAAAAGCCAAGCGCTGGGACCTGTGAGGTCATTTAGCGTTTGAGAGTAAAAAGGTTTTAAAGGTGTAACAGGAGAAAAACCTCACAGTTGCACTATGAAATAATACTGTTAGGAGAGGGTGGAAAGCAAGATGGAAGAAAAGGAATATGAACGGAGGTAAAGTAAAAGGAATGGAAGGGGTTGCAGCAAGGGGTTTAAGGGACGCTGCAAAGTACCTCGAGTAATACCTACAGTACACCGTGTAACGTGCACTAACGGAACTGTCCCCCTACGGAATTGATTTAGGCCTAAAGGAGTAAATTCCCAAATACTAGATTTAAAACTACAACTACATGAGTCTATTTTGGAATAAAATTGACAACTACATAAATCGAATAAATCGGCGGCTGAATAAGTATAAAACATGAGTAATTATATACATAAACGCTGGGTTAAAATTTACACCTGTGAGCTTACGTCTTCACCATTTTCGTTTTCTCGACCCCTAAAGCCTAGATTAACTCGTTTGTCTCACTACTTCGTCGGAGATGTAATGTGAATTTGCCTATAACACAGCTGAGATGATATCTCCAGCCATACCAATAAAGTTCAATCATTTTGGTTCTGAAAACCGTGCATCAATAAGTAACTTGTGTTTCGTGCGTCTTGGCTAGGGACCTTCAACAGAACGACAAGTTTCTCTTCTCCTGTTAACAATCTGCAACGGATTCACCATGGAAGGTAAGAGGCACCGATAGTTAATATCTCTCTCTCTCTCTCTCTCTCTCTCTCTCTCTCTCATTGAATTATGTGAACCGTGTAACAACTATGGTCAACAAAACCGATACGGTGATATAAACGGTCACTGTAAACAGATGAACATATACTCTCGACACAATAATGTTAGGATTTACATACTTGTTGTTAAATGCTTTCCGGAGTAATTAAATTCCTTCACACACACACACTGATAATGCAGCAACGTAACAACTCACTGAAAACAGATTCGCTTAATATTTTTTCTATAACGGCTTTACCACCATCGTTTTCTAACACCAGACTGATAACCTAACAAGATCATTAAAATGTGAATCGCAATATTTATTACCAAAGGATTTACGCATTTCACGTATCTCTGTAACTGTGCTTCACGAAATAAAAATTGCCATTGAAATAGGATAGAAATTCATCTTGTTCAAGTAGAATGACGGCAATCCGGAGCGCATCAACCCACTTATTAATGAGATGTCAATTTTCTTTCCTGAGGCTCACTTCTGAGCTCTACGTAGGTAATTTTTCTATCACTGCAGTCTTTCCATACCTTCTTGGCTATATAACATCATTTACATTAACAGATATCTAAAAGAGAATTGAATCTCCTATTATGAAACTCATTTCATCCGAGTCCTCAAATGAAAGCACTCCACCTTTAATGAATGCTTGATTCTGGGAAGGGTTTCAGAATGACATCCAAGGGACAGCGCCAGATGATGAAGTCATTTCACATTAATGAAACGAGATAATACAAACGCCAACTAAGTGGCTTCCCTACTTATAGACCTGCCAAGAACTCGAACACCTATGATGTGTCCCCGACTGCAAAATGGAATCCAAACACAAAATGTCAACAAGCATTCGAACCACTTAAAAGGTTAGGCTTAGATCAATGAATTTATCACTTGAAGATATCACCATCTTTTAGCTTGCAAACCTCCTCTTAAGAATGACTAATGAGCTGTTAAAACATCATCTCTTCATGCTAACAATTCCATCTAAACAGACTTCGTGAAAATAATTAAGATACACTCTTTGCGCAATAGCATACATGAGCAGGGAACACTGCGAAATAATGTCGATGCGTATTTGTAAGCAATACACCATATCAAGCTTTATGACAGCAGAGAAAATGGGAAAATACCATTCAGTTACAGGGAGGCTATGGTTCAACCATAATCAAAAGAGAAATACTAATGACACCCGAATCCATTACGAATACATTGGATCATCTTCATAATCAATAAACTTTCAACCAAATCTGGTGCTCAAGCCCGAAACAAACTTGGAAGGACCCTGATCTTGCAAACGGAGTAAAAAATATTGTAATATTGAAAAGCATGAATGTACCAAACTACAATTTGTCAAGAAATACTGAATAAAATAGGAACTATTTAGAACAATTGACATAATTGCTGCATGCGACTTTACAAACACAGTTTACGATATTTTCTACATAAAATCCACCATAGGCAAGGAATACAAGCACTTGTAACCTTAAAAATAACTTGAATCGCCATATATCTGATATCCCGATCAAAGGATATTGACAAAAAATTTTGGAACCCCCCCCCCTTCCTTTTCATATCCGATATCCTGATCAAAGTATTTTGACAAAATTTTTTTACTCATTTTCATTTTTTTTCTTTTGTGAACAAGAGCCCAGTTCTTGCCCAATAAACAGTGGGTTCTGAAGTGAATATAGTATATAATAATAATAGTATATACAACCAAAGTTCCAGTGCAACACCTACCGTACTGAAATAGCAAAATGTTCCGACATTTTCGAGTTTAGTACGTTATAGTTCAGCTTGTGTTCTTGCCGTTATTCCCCCTTTTCTTTTGGGGGGGATGACCCCTGGTTATGTCCAATCGAGTAACATTCCAAAAGTAATGTCGAAGTATTTACCCAGTGTCACGATTAAATGAGTTTTGGTCGCGTTCAAAAACGATAGGTGTTCAAAAGCTTTTTTTTTTTTTTTTTAATTTCCAAAGATTAATACTGCGGTTTATCCGTATTTAAACCCTTACTCTAGCACCGACCTTTCTGGTCAACTTCACCTAGTATTTGCTAGCCAGTCACTAAAACTAATAAAATAGCACGGACAGTAGTAATTCGTATGTGCACGATGAATACAGCATGCTTCCACTAGCCATAAACTTTCACAAACGATAAAAAAAAATTAGTTCGTCATTCACTTTTAAAACGAAAAACGTTGATAAAGCAATACGACCAAGCACATGCCAGGGAACAATGCACTTTGTTTTGCAGAATTTTACTGTATATATTTTTAGAGAGAGAGAAAAAAATATATAGATAGATAGACAGCTAGACAGACAGATCGATATGTGTGTGTATAAAATATATTAAGTTTATCATAAATATAACTATGTCCTTCAGAGATCAAACGAAAGAGAATGTACACTGCAAATTAAATAGGCAAAAATTTTGTCTGCGTTCAGTGTCTCAAACTAAGATTACTAGAAATTTGGAACTTCATTGAACTAAAAGAACATTTTCCAACCATCAATAAATCACTCTTCAACAAATTACCAAGCTTGAAACCTTGATAAACTACCTAATACACAGTAAATACACATATGACCTTCTGAAGGCCACAATTAAAGAAGCTGAATATTCTCAAACCGTAAACCATGACAAATCACCTCTTAGGAAGCAGTCCTATTTATAAATTCTCCTCAATGCTGAGGTCGACAAGACAGGCCAGAAATATCGAGAGCCAAGACAAAACAGGCATTCGCAGAGCAATGCTTAAAATCAAAAGACTGACAGACATTCAGGAAATGTTGCTACACAAATACAAACGACCCCTATCAACCCCAAACAACTGCACAATCAGGGTTCTTGCAACGGCAGATAACTCCTGCCATTCCTCCAAACAAGATGTGTTTGGTACCGAGCCTCGGGCCTTCATGAGAGATTGAAGCGAAAATTGCCGGACAAAGAGACAGATGGAACACATACGGATGTCCTCTCTTCATGCACAGCTCTGCATTACGGCCTACTTGTATGCAGTTTGACTGAAATCCCTTCGTCCTAGTAGGAGCAGACGCAATGACAAGGTAAGCGTGACAGACACTGACGTTCAGTAACGACAACCCAGAGGTTCCTCTGCAAAGGTCAACGACATCGAATTGTGGAAGCCCTTATTTACCACTTGCCTGAATTAGTACAGTACCTCACTATTTATATAAGCTACATTAAGAACACCGCAATCGTGCACCTTATACGAGAGAGAGAGAGAGAGAGAGAGAGAGAGAGAGAGAGAGAGAGAGAGAGAGAGAGAGAGAGAGAGAGAAACTTAGCTCGTTTGTGTCCTGCACTAGCTCGAATTTCCTGAAATGAGGCTTAAAGATTAATTTAAAAACTCAAAATTTGATAGCTTACCAATCAACTAAGGTTTACCCACTAGTTTCTAATAAGTGAATTTACATTCGCGTTAATATCGGCTAAAAGGCTCCCAGAGCTCATATTTTTTCTTAAAAATTCAAAAAAATTTTGTAATCAACTCAGTTCGTCTCCTACAGTCTGAAATGTAAGCCTCTGTGAGTGCTCCCGAAAGATGCCAGTTCAAAATTTTCAAGTCGACGAGTATTTCAAGACCTTAATCATAAAGTTCTGTAACACAGAACAAACTTCTTATTGCCCACAAGCAAGAATGAACAGGCAAATCAAATGTGTTACCTAACAAATAAAATGCAACGTGTGAAAAAAATAAAATGCAACGTGTGAAAACACAACAAACAAGCAAACTTACTGCCTGTTCGACCCAACCACTCTCCGACATAAATTACATGCAAAGGACTAACGGACGGAAAATCTACCTGAAACTTCAAACATTGGCTGAGATTTAAAAACAAAAAAATTGACAAAGGATTGGTAGATCCCACATACAATTCTTGAACAGGGACAGACTGGATAAGCTGAAAAATAACTGATTTGAAGGAGAAGAGATTGGCAGAGGGGCGGTCCCCTCCCCCAAACAAAATAAATAAAAAACTACTTAAATGAATAAAGATTAAGAGCCGACAAAAAAACCTACTTGAAGGAAGTTAAAATAGGTAGATCTGACAAAATTTACTTCGTATGAGGAAAAACTAGCAGGATTGACAAAAATGTGTTTGGCAACGTTGACAAACACCTACCCTGATTGAGGACAAAAGTTTACCCAAACGAGGAAATATTGGCAGAGAGAGAGAGAGAGAGAGAGAGAGAGAGAGAGAGAGAGAGAGAGAGAGAGAGAGAGAGAGAGAGAGAATTTGCAATATGATTTAGTCTTTCCCAGGGTTAGCAATCACAGGAAAAGTCAACACGCAAAAGAAATGAAATACCTTGCAGAGGATGAAAATACTCTCGAGAGGCACATTTCTGGAGTTTAAAATTTAATCGCATTTAATGTGTAATCCTTTATTGTCTATAAAAACGGCTGGTAATACAACATATATTCTTATTCGTTTAAAGTAAGAGGCAACGCTTTAGATTTCGGAAAATTCTATCGAAATTTTCCCTTTTCATTCATCTGTCCCAGCAGCACCAATATGCAGTAAATGTGCCTCGCTGTCGAACTTCTCAGTTCCAGAGGTCCTTTATTCCTCACATCGTTGGAATGTGGAATTGCCTCCCTGAGGGTGTTGTGCAACGGGAACCTCAAAAGTTAAGCGAAGGTGCAACACATTACTACCCTACAATTATCCTCCTTGTATTTAAATATTTTACTTACATTTTTATCTATTTATTCATTTGTTAATTTATTCTTCTTTTCTTATAAATGTTCTGTTCTTTCTGTATTTTCTACTACCTTCTGTTACTTCTTTCAAATGAACCCAATATTCTTTGGGAGCCTGCATTGAACAGGGTTCATATGAATAATAATTATAATAAAGGTTTTAAAGGGTTCTTTTGAATAATAATTAATAATAATAGTTTTTAAAAATCGACAGATATCTTTTGGAGTATTCAATGGGCCTGGTTTAAAAATCGAGGAATAGAAGGGCAATGGTTACATGCTCACTATACATTTCCTAGCACGTCCTGTTCTGTTTAATACCGCAACAGTTATCGGGCCATGTATACACGGAAACCTAGTCGACAGGCATAATCTTTCTGCAGAATAATGATACCCTTGCCGGACAAATATACAATCTTTCTGCAGAATAATGATACCCTTGCCGGACAAATATACATCAGATTCGAACAGTGACGTCTTGAAATAAATACTTCAGCACTGGAAGCCACTCACTTTAATGTCACAAGAAATTCCTTGAAATAAAATCAAAAGATGTCCGTAGTTGTGAAACCATCCTTTCCTGCTCGTGTCAAAATTTTTCTCCTTAAAGATATACATCAATTATAGCGTATCCACATGAAAGTATTGAACTATTTACGTCCATTATACATCCACATACTCTTCTGCTTTTTCCTTATAAATGAAAGCATACAACAATGCCTGGTGTAATTCTAAGTGTACAATACGAGGGTGCTTTATCATCACAATAAGCAGAATGGTTTACTGAACCTTGAATACAGAAGAAAACCGTTAACATTCACGGGACGGCACTGATATTTAAGCTTTATGAGTATCATGACTGAGACAGATACCCTTCGGTTCGTCTCAGCCTCATGACCTGAATCCACAGTATAGCCTAATCCATAAAATATCAGCAAACTAGGGTATGAGAAGTATCAGAAGAATAAAAGATAGACTTTACAGAAAAAAATTCTTCATGGTAGGAACACCATTCTAACCATATAAAAATCTTTAAAATTCCTTCCAGTTGTTTTATTTTTAGACAAAAGTCCAGTATAAAATTAGATACCTCCTTGTGTGTGTGTGAGAGAGAGAGAGAGAGAGAGAGAGAGAGAGAGAGAGAGAGAGAGAGAGAGAGAGAGCGCAACTGGATCAATGAGGACTTCAAGCGTGGGACGAGATATTTCTTCTCCAGACTGGGATTTGCCCTCGATTTCTTTGATGGCGCGTCTAACAAAATTTTCAAAGATTCCAAACTACGTCTTTCCGGTATCATACTATACGATTCAACAAGGTTTTTCTCCACTTGCTATTCTTTTCTTTTTTTTTATTCGTATACGTGTGCTCCAGTTGTTCTGAATAATTATCTGGCTATGAAATGTCCACAGACACTGAAGTTCATCCTGTAACTGCGTAATTTACTTATATGCCTAAAAATTGTCCTCTGACACTGAATTTCATATATCTGGCTAATTTAATTATTTGCCCGTGAAAATGTCCACTGACTGAATGTCATCCTATGATGTATCTGCCTAACTTAGTTGTTTGCCTAAGAAAATGTTCACTGTTAATGTCCTCCTAAGATACCTCTGCCTGATTATTTGCCTGAGAAAATGGCCACTGACTGAATGTCATCCTATGATATATCTGCAGACAGTGTGCTTGTGGTCACTATCTAAAGAAGAGTACTACCTGTACGTTTCCTTCGTCAGTGTAGAGAAAAAAGATGCCTGTGCTTTAAATATTACCACATTATCAAAAATAACTAACTTACTTATAAGACGAAATGTAAATTCATGTCTGGATGCTTTTATGTCCGTTAAAATCTTTAAAATTTTAATAATCCAACAAACTCTAGATAAATACAATTTTCCCGATAAGGGGACTGATTGTTCAAAAAACAGAGTAGGACATCATTTTATATAAGGTTACGGAGAAGAATCTAAATTAGGCTTCCGACATTGACCCCTTTAACATTCAGTAATGGACAGACGTCCGTTCACCTATGAGTAATGGTAGAGTAAGGAGTTCCGTTTCTTAATTCATAAAATACAAAACAGAATTGAATACGTAACTTTATAGCAATTTGCCTGCAGTTGGTGGGCCGTGAATACATAAAAAGTTTTCATGTCAACGAATTACTGTGAAACTATGTCAAACAAATTTAAATTTGACCAGCGCGTCAAACAAGACAGGACTCGACTATAAGCCCGTTGAGAGAGAGAGAGAGAGAGAGAGAGAGAGAGAGAGAGAGAGAGAGAGAGAGAGAGAGAGAGAGAGAGAGAGAGAGAGAGAGAGAGTTAATTAAAAAATTCATTATAAAGCAATCTTAAAAGAGCGAATTCTTTCGTTTCAGTCCGAGTAACGAGAAAGATCTTGTAGCCGGACTCGAATCGTTCTAAAAAAAATTTTAGACAGTAGACCATTAGAAAGTTGTACAACTTGGACAAAAACTAATTATCTCGAGAATGGATGAACGGCTTTTGCTTAAATTTGACAATTTTCATGGGTGGCTCCCTCTAATGCTAAAAGGATATATTCATAGATAACCATAAAAATTCAATAATATGAAATGGGCGTGCAAATAACGCGTTCTGCATTTTTTTTTTCGTTCATTCGTCTTCAAGAAATCCTCACTGGAACTGGAGCTTAAAATTTCCCCCAAAACATAATCCTTATGACATGGCCAAACAAACAAGAAGGCTACACCCAATCTGGCTAAGCAATTGTAACCTATTGCTCAGCTTGGTAGAATGAAACGTTCCCGTCACAATCTGAAATAGTCTAACAATCAACTCCAAAAGGAAATCCGCTGGCTCCATATAGATGAATTACAATAAACCGGATGACGCAACTGTTCAAACCATTAATTATAGCAGCAAATAATTCCTAACAACACAATGAAAAGCGATAACAAAGTCTACTTGGGTTAAATATGTATAGTACATGTCACGGGGCTAACATTTCATGTATAACCATTAACACTTTTCTGTTAAAGATTATAACATTTGGGTAAACCAGTGGAAAACAGGCAGGGAGCCATAGCTGATCAAACTCAAGCTGAGCGCTGTACTACTCACCAACGGTAGCCATTTTGGTTGACAAGATGATGATGATGATTACTAAATTAATTACTATTAATATTATTATTATTATTATTAGATAGACAGATAGCTGTACAGACAGGCAGACAAATACAACCTTTGCGTGTGTAAATATTATATTATTAACACTTTCATTCACTCAAAAAACTGGTTTGGTAATGATTACACAGCGAATCTCTCCACAAATGTCGAACCACAGCAAAATTCCCGTAGAGTACTCAATCTTAAATACAAAAGAATCTCTCCACAATGGTCACATTTCTAATACCTTTGATATTCGACATCATCAGTGATGATGACCGCCATTCAAATCTAAACAACAGAGCCTATCCTTGAATGAATAATTGGTGGAATGCATTTGAGGTCGTTCCCTTACACTACTGCCGATTTCCTAATTAATTTTTATCAAGGAAAAATTATAATATTAACAAAACCATATTTTATAGGCCCAGTCAACTATCAGTTAAGCATGGAAGGAATTGGAACAGATTGGTATGGCATGATAGCGGTGTTGTCATCTTGTCTAAAACCTCTTTTTTTTTTTATTTATCCAGTAACAGCTTCAGTTTCCAGATTTGCCTTTTGGTCTATACAGTAAAAGCTTCAATTTTCAACTTGCCTTCTGGTTTACCAAATAAAAGCTTCACTTTCCCACTGGCTTTCTGACTTATCCAGTAAAAACTTCACTTTTCATGATGCCTTTTGGTTTATCCACTGAAAGCTTCACTTTTCAACCTGTCTTTTGGTTTATCCACTTAAGGCTTCACTCTCCAACTTGCTTTTTGGTTTATGCAGTGAAAGCTTCACTTTTCGACTTGCTTTTGATTATGCAGTAAAAGCTTCACTTTCCAACCTGCCTCTTGGTTCATCCAGTAAAAGCTTCAATTCCCAACTTGCTTGTTGGTTTATCAAGTAAAAGTTTCACTCCCCAACCTTTTTGGTTTATCCAGGAAATGCTTCATTTTCCAACGTGCTTGTCGGTCTTATTTAGTAAAAGCTCCACTTTTCAACTTGCAAATTCTCCAGTCTATGACAGATTCATATTTACAATGAACATGTAAGTTCAACAGAAAAGACACTTGCTCACTTACGTGGAGTCTTACAATTACTTCGGTACACTGCATGAAATGGGTGGGCAGCGAAGCCATGGCCATTATACCACAAAGTCAATAAATACTTTAGAACAATATATAACTGGCTCGCTGGTGCAGGAATGCACCTGTAATTCCGAATGTATAAAGTCTGCAAGGCGAAGTAATTAGGGGTAGACCAAAGATCAATAGCTGTCAACACATCTATTAATTACGGATTTACGGTAAGTAAAGAAAGAGTACTACTAATTACGGAATAACACTAAGAATAAGAGAAAAGAAAGCCGCTACTAATTACGGAATAATCTAAACAAGAGAGCCTATCCTTGAGTGAGTTTGCTCACTCATTTGGAATGTATTTATTAACCAGTGTCACATCAAGGGATTACACATTCTTGGCAAGACCTGAATGCAATCAATACTATGCAGTATTCTTCACATGCATGTCCACAAAGGAATAAAACTACAATTTACGAGAAAGACCAACAGTTTCACCACCACGCAACAGCGATGGGGAAAAAACAATTCTCTCTCTCTCTCGTTAAACCACCACGCAACAGCAATGAGGAAAAAACAATTCTCTCTCTGGTTACACCCACGCAACAGCAATGAGGAAAAATCAATCTCTCTCTCTGTTCTACGCAACAGCAATGAGGAAAAATCAATTCTCTCTCTCTCTGGTTACACCCCAGCAACAGCAATGAGGAAAAAACAAATTTCTTTTGGTTCTATACAACAGCAAAGAAAAAAAACAATTCTCTCTCTGGTTACACCCCACGCAACAGCAATGAGGAAAAATCAAATTCTCTCTCTCTGGTTACACCCCACGCAACAGCAACGATGAAAAAACAATTCTCTCTCTCTGGTTACACCCCACGCAACAGCAACGATGAAAAAACAATTCTCTCTCTCTGGTTACACCCCACGCAACAGCAATGATGAAAAAACTTCTGGTTTATCAACGATGAAAAAACAATTCTTCTCTCTGGTTACACCCCACGCAACAGCAATGAAGAAAAAACAATTCTCTCTCTCTGGTTACACCCCACGCAACAGCAATGAGGAAAAATCAATTCTCTCTCTCTCTGGTTACACCCCACGCAACAGCAATGAGGAAAAAACAAATCTCTCTCTGGTTACACCCCACGCAACAGCAACGAGGAAAAAACAATTCTCTCTCTGGTTACGCAACAGCAATGAGGAAAAATCAAATTCTCTCTTCGCAACAACGATGAAAAAACAATTCTCTCTCTCTCTCTGTTTATCAACGATGAAAAAACAATTCTCTCTCTCTGGTTACACCAACCAACAGCAACGATGAAAAAACAATTCTCTCTCTCTGGTTACACCCCACGCAACAGCAACGATGAAAAAACAATTCTCTCTCTCTTACACCCCACACCACACAATGAAGAAAAACAATTCTTCTCTCTGTTTTATCACGCAACAGCAATGAGGAAAAATCAATTCTCTCTCTCAACCCCACGCAACAGCAATGAGGAAAAAACAAATCTCTCTCTGGTTACAGATTCACGCAACAGCAACAAGGAAAAAACAATTCTCTCTCTGGTTCAACAGCAACAGCAATGAAAAATCAAATTCTCTCTCTGTTACACCCCACGCAACAGCAACGATGAAAAACAATTCTCTCTCTCTGGTTACAATTACAACAGCAACGATGAAAAAACAATTCTCTCTCTCTGGTTAATGGGTGGGCAACAGCAACGATGAAAAAACAATCTCTCTCTCTGGTTACCACAACAGTCAACGATGAAAAAACAATTCTCTATCTCTGGTTTAGACAGCAACGATGAAAAAACACTTCTCTCTCTCTGGTGCAGCAACAGCAACGATGAAAAAAACAATTCTCTCTCTCTGGTTAAAGTCTGCAACAGCAATGAAGAAAAAACAATTCTCTCTCTCTGGTTACACCCCACGCAACAGCAATGAGGAAAAATCAATTCTCTCTCTCTCTGGTTACACCCCACGCAACAGCAATGAGGAAAAAACAAATCTCTCTCTGGTTTACACCCACTGCAACAGCAACGAGGAAAAATCAATTCTCTCTCTCTGGTTACATTACGCAACAGCAATGAGGAAAAATCAAATTCTCTCTCTCTGGTTACAGCAACAGCAACGAGGAAAAAACAATTCTCTCTCTGGTTACACTAACGCAACAGCAACGAGGAAAAATCAATTCTCTCTCTGGAGAGCAACAGCAATGAGAAAAATCAAATTCTCTCTCTCTGGTTACACCCCACGCAACAGCAACGATGAAAAATTCTCTCTCTGGTTACAGCAACAGCAACGATGAAAAACAATTCTCTCTCTCTGGTTACACCCCACGCAACAGCAACGATGAAAAACAATTCTCTCTACTGGTTTTAAGCAACAGCAACGATGAAAAAACAATTCTCTCTCTCTGGTTACACCAGTGTCACATCAAGGAAAACCAATTTCTCTTGGTTACACCCCAGCACCAGCAACGATGAAAACAACAATTCTCTCTCTCTGGTTACACCCACGCAACAGCAATGAAGAAAAACCAATTCTCTCTCCCCTGGTTACATGTCAACAGCAACGATGAAAAAACAATTCTCTCTCTCTGGTTACCCACGCAACAGCAATGAAGAAAAACCAACAGTTTACACCCACGCAACAGCAATGGGGAAAAAACAATTCTCTCTCTCTCTCTCTAGTTAAACCACCACGCAACAGCAATGAGGAAAAATCAATTCTCTCTCTGGTTACACCCCACGCAACAGCAATGAGGAAAAAACAATTCTCTGGTTACACCCCACGCAACAGCAATGAGGAAAAAACAATTCTCTCTCCCCCTGGTTACACCCCACGCAACAGCAACGATGAAAAAACAATTCTCTCTCTCTGGTTACACCCCACGCAACAGCAATGAAGAAAAACCAATTCTCTCTCCCCCTGGTTACACCCCACGCAACAGCAATGAGGAAAAACCAATTCTCTCTCCCCCTGGTTACACCCCACGCAACAGCAATGAGGAAAACCAATTCTCTCTCCCCCTGGTTACACCCCACGCAAAAGCAATGACGAAAAACCAATTCTCTCTCCCCTGGTTACACCCCACGCAACAGCAATGAGGAAAAACCAATTCTCTCCCCTGGTTCTGCAACAGCAATGAGGAAAAAACAGTTTCTCTCTCTCTGGTTGCACCCCACGCAACAGCAATGAGGAAAAACCAATTCTCTCTCTCTCAACCAAGTGAGCTGAAAATCGGGCACAGATTCTATGAACTGAGTTGGTCATTCATAAAATGGGGTCAAAGAAAGCATTCGCAATGTGTGCTGAATCGTTCAGCAAATGTAAATATAGTAACCAACATCTGTGGTCAAAATAAATAAAATATACCTAGCCTTTACATGAGAAATATATACCTGTACATGCATATGTGAGGCGAAGGCGCAGAGCTGTAATACTACAAGGCTGAATGCTGCTCTCAATCCAGTTTGTCTGACTTTTATCGGCGTCTGTAGCGGGTGCCGACTGAACAAGGACGATACAGTCGGTACAGAGAAACTATTAACAATATCTTTTTAAGCATCGGTACAAAGAAACTATTAACAATACCTTTTTTAGGCAGAGTTCAACCAAAAACAAAGGTGTTTTTTTTGGTGTTACCTCTAGTATAATATGCTTTAGCTCCTCAAAGAGACAACGGTCGTCCTTGACACAAAACACAAGACCAAAATCTTTAAAGAGTATACTCATACTATACTGGGAGGTTTGAGGAAGAGCGGAAACGTGAAAGAAAAAAGAACAAAAATAAAACAAAGATAGACATGGTAGTACAATTTCAACCTTTAATAAAAATATTCTACAGAGTTACAGTGGGACAAAAGCAGAGCTACAAAAAATTTGGTGGAAAAACAATGCGAGGCATGTGTGAAGGAAAGAAAACCAAATTAAATTTTCTACTATTTCCACATCAAAAATTTTACAATTCTCACTGCGAAATGCTTCAGTCCTACAAACGTCAGTAAAAGGAAACTAAGCTACAAAAAAATAAGGGCAAAAACTCGCGAACTGCCCTCGCACAAAAAAAAAAAAAAAAAAAAAAATTTCGCACAAAAAAAAAAAAAAAAAAAAAGTGCAATTTTACAGGAAGTGCTCCGTTGCCGCTAAACGTTACTAAATCCAACCTCAGCAACAGCTTGCTCAAGACACGCTCATAGTGACAAGAAAAGAAGTGACGGTGCTGGCAGGTATGACTTCTCGAGTGAATGTGAATGGAGTGAGTCAGGCACCAACGTGATTGGAAAGCAGCTCTTCGTAACTCTGACAGTAAATTTATTGACAAGCAACAGTTTCCTGACAAAGAGGTCAGGTACTAGATTTGCCTAGTGCCATTACCCATCATCAGCGTGTATAGGTTTGGTATAAACAATATTAACCGAAGACAAAAATGTATAAAAAAAAAAAAAACACACAACAACAGACACCCGTCACCCGATTTAATCTATCTACATTTGAATTTCCCCAAACACTAATTAGGCCCAAACATTCGCTGCCTACTTACTGGCACAGCAACAACATGTCCTAGCAAAGTGTCAGCTTATTCAGCTGCAGAACTCAATAACTTTCTCATTTTCCAACAATCGCAAGATCAACCATTTTTTCAATATCAACACATGGAAACTACAATGAAAAATGACATCAGAAGGTTGGTTTTCAAATTGAGTCTCAACCTGATACGCAAATGGCCTCCCCTGACACTGAATTTAATCTCAATTATAAGAATAAATATCATTCCAGTCTCTATATGCTAGAGGATTTCAACAGTTTCCACCAGTATGCTGTCATCAACATAATATCTTTATACAACAAAATATAAACAAATAAACATTTAGGCGTTCACCTTATTTATTACTACTACAGAAAGCAGCCCGTCTCCCTCGTCAAATTCGAGTCAAGGCTCAACTTTCGCTGTTATTAACACAACTGCTGCTGGGACGCGAAGCCATTCTTTTCTTATTAAATATCGTCTTTCCATCTCGGCGCTTGGTTCTATTGTTCCAAAACTCAACCTTTCCGGTCCACTTAGGCTAAGAGCCCGAGACCACTTTCCTGATCATGTTTATCTGATACTTGTAGGTATATGTCTGGCTTTACCGTAAAGTATCCTTAGGAAAAGAGGATTCAAGTTTGTTCAAGGGGAGATCATCAAGAAAGTGAAACCAAGGAAGCGTCATTTAAAAACAATCTCTATATTCGCAGACTAAAAATGACAGAACTTGAAGAGAAAATGATTAAGGTCCGTTCCAACAATGGAAAAGATGAATCTACAATCATTAAGAACAACTTGCTGCAGTCTGTCAAATAATATGCAATTCATCCTCATACAGCGTAGATTGACGTTTCTTCGAGCCACAGCGCCCTGGGGGTAAGGTTGGATGGCAACACAAACCCAGAGTTTTACAAACGAGTGTAAAGGAAAAACCTTAATCGTACAACTGCAAGCACAGCATGGTGGCTATGGTGGGCAATGTGTCCCATGGGCTTTATTTGTTAAAATGTCCTTCAACATCTACCTTACCTATCATTCTTCAAGTGTAATATGGCTGATTACATTTTACGTTTGATATAAAATGTTTAAAAAATTTAACATCAATCCGTATCATTTTAATTCACAAGTTTACTGTTACTAGCTCAATAACAACTAATCCGAGATAAGCTATTATTAGCTCCGCATTGACCTAATATATAATATACATTTTTATCCATTAATCTATAAATTTGTTAATTTTTTTTCTAATAACTGTTTTCTTCTTTCTTTTTTCCTATTAACTTCTGTTATTTCTTTCAAATGAACACCATATTTTTTGGAAGCTTGAATTTCAAGTCAATAGCCCCTGTGGGCTTGCTCCATATGAATAGGGTTCATCTTCTTAGTAATAATAATAATAATAATAATAATAATAATAATAATAATAATAATAATAATAATCATCATCATCATCATCATAATATTAATAATAATAGTTAGCCTACTAAACAGACCACCTCTACTTACTTTATAACTGCAATTACCATAGCACGTGTAAATGGTTATTTTAACGAAACTCATTATTGTGTTTCTGTATAGAGATAAGACTGCTATCAAAGAGAAACGCCTCGAAAATGTACTGAATACAATAATCTCGTGAGTTCCTTCTAATAGGCTTACTTTGAAAACAGAAATATTTAACACAAAGTCACGTAAATACACGAAATGTCTAAATTGAAAGTTAAATGGATTTACACATACTGTATTTCCCTGGCATATCAAGTAATCCCATCATTTCAGATTCAGCTACTATCCTTTGCTTACTTCTGAAACTAAATATTGTTTTGGAGTGACAGCGAACTTCCGTGGAATATGTTAATTGGATTAAGGATGAAATTAGAGATTCGTTTCGCAAAGCGGACCATTTACACAATAATATTTGTTCTGCTTAGAATTGTAGTAAGAATGCTGTGTGCCAACTTCAATTCAGACAAAATATATTTTTCCTTAATTCAATTCAGATGATATATTTTTCTGTTTTGTCTTAATTGTTATCCAGTAACTCGGGATCGCAGCAAACCCCCGGGGGAAAATACAGTTCATCTTTGCATTAATGAAAATGTTTCAACATAAACTTGGTTTTACGAAAAAAAAAAAATTGAAACCTGGTTGTAAGAAAAAAAAAAACCATACTAGTTGAAACAACTAATACAATATTAATAAATGAAAATTCCTAATTGTTAGCTTTGCTTGTGGGGGAAACAAAGGCGAATATTTTAGAACAACGTTTGAAACGTGTATGTGGCTGACCCTTTTGGTTCATTCAGCCAAAAAATAGACATAAAAAATGGAAAGTACTCCTCAAAAACAAAAGAAAAACAAACCAACCCTTCATTTATCCATGCAAACGTGATTCATTAAAGCGTATGTGGCTGGAGAATGGTAGTAACCTCCTATTAATGGAAATGCTAAAGGTGAAAGGTCAGTAGTGGCTAAAATTAATTTTTTATCGTCATAATATTCCAGAATATCAATGCTACCGTGTCATCTACGCGTATAAACCATAATGCAAAAACAAATAGTTAAAATAATCACAAAATTTTTGCAATAAAAAACCCAATATTTACGACGATGAAGCTATTGAATTACGGATACCAAGTTTTCCATTCGCAAAGAAAATGGAAAAGTCCACTAACGCCATTATCACCGCTACCTCCTCACTTTGCTCACAAAGACATTCCACCCTGAGTGTTCTCACCTCCTTGGCAAAACCGCCAGAGTAATTATAACAATCCAATACGAAAAACTGAACATTCCATTCGAGAATATAAAAAATTCGTGACCATTAATGATGGAGACGGCTCTTCATACACCGCCATTACACCATTCAATGCCCTCAAAAATTTCGTCCAAGTTTCACATTGAAACACTCTCAAAACCAAATTAACTGAGCTTAATGTAATATGAACAAATAATTCTCGCCATATCTTAAATTATCCTAGAGAATTGTTTAAAACGAGTCCTTGAAAGCGTAGTCGAGTTTCAGACATTATTGTTCAGCCGGTAATTTACGACAAACCTAATTTACAGTACAGAGAAGGAAATTGCTGCAGAACAAAAGAGCAATCTCCGGATTTCTGGTTTCCATCGACCAACCGCGGTTGTCGTGTCCCTGCACATTAGCAGGGGCGAGCTGAAATCTGGACCTTGTCTGAAGTAGTGCGTATTAACGAAGGATAAAAGCCACATGACAAGAAAGGAGAACGAGAATCTGAAGACACTATTAAAACAATCAAGGGAAGCTCCCAAAATTAAGAAGAATTATTCAAAACAAGGATGACTGCAATCAATAATACTATGCTTAATTAACAAGAAAGAAATTAGGCATATAAACAAAACTTGAGTTTTCTAGAACTAACTTAGCCATTTGCGCTCATAATGTCTTCAGTGTTGAAATTAGAAAGCACATCAAAATTCTTCGCTGGTACACAATATAAGTACATGAAAACACACACACACAAACAAGCAAGACTTATCTTGGTATCGAATTTACAAACAGGGTATCCTTATTCTAAAAATATATGCTTATAACATTGAAGAAATAAGTAAACTGACATTTAGGGACGAACAAAAGTAGCGGTCTTCCCAGTGTAAAAAATAATGTGGACCAGACAAACGTTTTGAGTAAAAAGTAGACTGAAAAGGTGACTAATAATGCCGAGAGACAAAACGGAGAGAATACAGAAGTTCAAACAGAGCTTAATTTAAAAGCAACAAGCTTCCGACATTTATGAACACAGGCAGCGTAAGCAAACGAAATAGGCTAAATAGAAACTAAATGAGAATACCATACTAATGCTATTTTCTTCCTAAAAATACTTAACCACAGAAGAAAACTCTGATGACATACCTGGAAGAGAAAGAAAAAACATTAATGTTATATTAAAACGTAAACCCTGCACAATGAACTTGAACCTAAAAACAAGATGATATCATCCTTTGGCAAAGAAAAATATATAGTATCAAGAGTGAAGTACATGTACAGAAAACAATGCGTGAATATGAAAACAATGAATGAATGAATGAAGAGAGAGAGAGAGAGAGAGAGAGAGAGAGAGAATGACGGTGGGGGATTAAATACCTCAACTGGATTTAAAATGAAAAACTTGAAACATTAGGACAAGAATGCAATAAGATAAAATTCTTTAAATCAGATCAGGTTCTTGAAGCACATCATAACTAATAGGAAACAGGAATTTGAAATTTGTTGATAAAGTTACCGAAAAAACAAGTCTATATTTACAAAATTACTTATATCTTGCTCATCTCAAACATGTCCATATTTACAAGATTATTTTATCTTGTTCATCCATGTTAATTACAAGTAAAATAAAATAAAAGGCTGTACAATTAAAACAACATAATCCCAGCATTTAATTCCTGATTAAGATGGTTAATAAAAGTACTTAAACAAAAATTTTAAGTCAAACCAAACACAACAAATTCTCAAAAATGGTGCCACGAACTTATGCCACTGTAATCTTTGAAAAAAAAAATTATCAACTATATATACATAATCTCAACAGACTTGGGCCTTGAACTATTCCCGATTTATTTCGGGAACATGAGAAGGCACAAAAAAATATTTGTCTTTGTGCTGGGGCTGCCAAACCTTATGTATTAATAGTTTCACCTGATGGTGTTAATTTGTAATTACCGTATATCATTCTTATTTCAAATACAAGACAGTTGATGATTTTTTTGCGTTTGATCAATAAATCTGAGTCTTGGCATTTTCTTGCCGATCGATCTAACCTTTATATCCTATTTCTGGGACTACATAAAAAATGTTTAGTTTTCTTATCCATCTGGAAGCGATTAAGATTAGAAATTTTACTTGATCAATTACAGCGCGGTAAACATTCTTTGTCAGCCGTGGACATTAAGGCCCAATTACGAATACTGACTGAGCAAAGATGCAACAAAATATATGCTTGCAAAACGTCAATATTCGCTAAAGAGAAAATCTAAGGTTCAACACACTAAAAATTAAATGAGAAAAAAAAAACACCTTTTTCCTCGTTACTTGCCAAATCCGTAAAGGCAAATGGATTAACAAGTCAGTAACAAATCCGCGGCGTTTTAGGGAAGGGTAAAAAATTAATTAACATCCGAACTTATTTAAGTGAGCTGGGAACATTAACTAATCTAGATTTGACCAGAAACTTCCCGGTAAGCCTAAGATTAAGCAAATTGGAAAACCTAGGTACATACACACGGATATTCTGAGGCAATCAAATGTCAGCATTTAAGAAAATTAAGTACAAATTCAGCAACACAACAGTTATGTCCCGGAGTCCCCTTCTTTCCATTGTTTTTTAACGGCCGAAATTAACCTGTAAACAACGTTATCCCTCTAATTCCAAAAGGCATTAACAAAAGGTTTTTGTCATCAATGCAAAAAGAACTTCAGATTAAAAGAAAATCAAACCCCGTCACAAAATTGCGTCAAACAAATTAAAACAGGTGCGATTTTTCTTTGTATAAAAAAAAAAAAAAAAAATAACATAATAAAAGCAACTGTCAGAATCAATGATTTTAACATACATCACAATGAATTTTAAATCACTTTAATCTCGTAAGAGAAGTGGTACTGACAAGGCAAGTGTGACACACACACTGACGGACAGACAAACATAAAGAAAGGTTCATGAACTTCCCTTCACGCACATCCAAGCATGACGGTCTTCCTTCGTCAAAAGAAATTTCGCTGAAATCCCTTCAACTGAGTGGCGATGGGGAGGCAAATGTGACTTGACGCACTGACGGACAATGGCCCTCCATGTATCTATATGCGTACAAGATGGTCTGCCTTTGATCCAATCCATTCCACTACGAGCAGCAGCTATGACCAACAACTCGCGACTTAAAAAATGACAGACGGCCAGAGAGAGGGACACACACAGACAGACAGACACACGCGCACACTCACACAGACCTATTACAGATGTCCCCCTCCCCTCCCCCTCCGCCAGTGTTATAATAAAGGCACTGGTAAACAGAACGGATCGATAAGGAAAGCTTGGCTAGCGAAATTACGTAAAATATGAGACAGGGCGAGAATTCCTGATGAAAGAAATCGTAACCAGGTGTGAGTCAGGATGTGAGTTGCCAAGGAGAGATGGATACATGGATTACTATGCATAATGTTTACGGCCAGTAATATAGAAGGTTAGTCAGCCTCGTAGCAACAATCACGAATAATATGTAATAAAAAGGAATAAGGCAGTGCTGGCGCAAGCCTAAAATAATCAAAGAACAAGGGTGTTATAACCATGTCGCAAGGCCCAGGGAAACCTGAGGGTAAGTGTACCTGCGCAAGCGCAGGTGCGATTAAACGTCTCCAAAAATAAGACCCAATTGCGTCCTCGTTTGGATCAAGCCTTTCATAGGGCTGTCCATGCTAACCAGGTCTGTTATGACACTTTTATAAAACAAACATTGAACACTAAGTTATAAACACCTAAAACGTTTTCGATACTACTTGACGCAAATGTATCAATCAAAACCCAACCAGACTTTTTTACTGTTACGCATCATTCAAGAGCTTATCAAAATAAGCATGACTTGCATGACTTCATTGTTAACAGGCTAATTTTCAACACCTTACAAGAATGTACTGTGGCCTCTTTGCCATTAAAACCACACGTACTGCACATAACTAAAGTGTGTCGTTAACTATTATCTCCTGACTGCAAAGCAAAATCAAAATTCTTGGCCAACGACATACAAAACTTTTGTATTATTACAAAAGTGTGATTTTAGACAAAACCCATTATCAAAATATAACATCTGATACAAAGGCAATTTACAGTTACCTTTTCTTTTTGCGGATGGCGTTCGGCTTGTACATGTATTAGTAAGTAGTGTAATACTGTATGATACACCTTCTTAACTTATATACAGCGATATAAATATTAATCTCTCATTCTTTGAGACAAACTTACAAGCTTAATGTGCATTTTCCATTACGACTTCTCTCTTAACCACCGATAGATCTTCAGAAGAATAATATATTGTATATACTTAAAGAATTCTAAACATACTTCAGGTTTCTCTTTCTGATAAACTTATTGTATCCAACCCTAAGATGTAGTCCCTGCCGTAAACCGAAAAATTACCAACACCTGAATAGGAAATAAATTCGTGGCAATTCAGATATTTCAAACAAACATACTACAAGCAAGAGCTTTTACTCGAAAGTCGGCTTCCAAAAGAGCACCTGATTATTATAAAATCTTCCCAAGCTACTATTCAAACCGCGCAGGATAATCTGTAAAAGAATATATTTCCTAAAAACATATAATGCTTTCTGTTGAAGAACCCCCCAGAAAGAGAACGAATCGATCCTCTTTCTTACCCCGGCCCTGAGAACGGAGGCGCCATAATTACAATTCTCTAAACTGGGTCAATTCAACAAACAACTGGCTTGCAGTTAAGAGGATTTGACAATTACCTGGTTGACCAGCCATTACTACCTCTGCAAAGAAGATTATGTTTTCAGTTAGGTTAGCACGATTACGAGCTTATGGAGGCGTGTGGAATCGAGTGTGGACCTGGATCAAGGCTTCTTTAATTGCTAGTTTATCATTATATACAATGACCAAGTTATCTATTCAAAAGAATACGTGAAGCACATTATTTATGCATTTATGCTGGTGGTGCTCTAGTGTCCGGGAAGGAAAACGTAAATGGTAAAGTAATCGATAATTATCCTCATCACTTTAGCAGACAGTTCTCAGTCCCGTTTATAGTTATGCATGTGGAAATAAAACTAGAAATAGCTATAGCCATCTGCGTACCCATTTCAAACTCAACAGAAAGGACCAACAAATTTCCTCTTCCAAGGGAAAAGTTGAACAAATCCACTTACGATAAGAGAAAGACTGGCTTCCCTTCTAAAAAAGTGAACGAGTTAAACTGATAACGGAAAGACGTACGATTAAGAGGGAGAAGAAATCATCACATATACGCCGCCATACTTTATAGTTCCTCTCCAGAGCACAAGGCCGATGTATAATGTATGCCAGGCCGTTCTCTGGCATTCCTGCAGTGTGACGTAAACTATGCAACGTGGGACAAAGCCTCTACTAAATTTTACGAAGAAGCCTCACTACAAAACAGAACGGTTACATTATTTCCCAGATATGTAAGCAACAACTTTTTCGTGATCACTGCTCTGATCTTATTAAATGTATATATAATGACTCACTAATGAAATTCTCAAGGAAAACAAATAGTACAAATTACGCGTCATTAAGTTTCACAGTTGATACAAACGTCACTTCAATCAAGCTTGAATAAAAGTATCACACAGCCGTGGCATTTCTGACTTCATATTTTTGTACCACTACAGTGCAACAGGGATTACCAGCCCCCACACTTTTCGCATAACAGCTTCCACTACGATTAACAAAATGGCGGAGCGACCTTCACAACAATCCTGAAGGAAAATGCGAAAGGGGAACAACGTCGCCCACGAGAGCTCATTACGACGGGGGTCTGAAGGACGACGAAAAAAGACAAGGGCAGCTTTAGAAACGAAAACAGAGGACATGGATCTGAAATGTTTCCACAAAAGGGCCTTGACACTATCTGCCAAAAGACTCAGGAACTATAAAACAATAAAATACCCCCAGCTTCATAAAAGGCAAACACATTACATCAAGTTGTGTGATAAACTAAATATATACAACCACAGTTCTTACTCTATCAAACACAGAATTACTACACACGGTACGATAACAGTAATAGGTCATACAATTTCATGCACAAATTTTGATTTACAAATATCTAACAACCTACTGTGCTAAACAATATCCAAGAACTTAAAAAAAATAATTTCGGACAATACCGTAATCAGGTGGTAAAGAAAATAAAAAAAAAAAATTAAACCCCATCATGTTTTGATGTAAAACAATAAACATTAGTGGTTTCATATCTAGGCTCCTGACAATTAAATAACGTGGTCTCCAGTGACAGTCAAACATTCACACACGAAAATTTCCGAAGGAAAAACCAGACACGCAACCAAGACAACCCCATCAGCAGCAGAAAACTGTATTTTTTCCACTTGGAAGTCGGCCAATGAAAAGCTTTCCCTATGTCGCAATTTTCTGCTTCGTCTAAAAAGGACTGGCTGGCAACTGCCGGGGAGGCAGCAGAAGCAGCATCAGCGTGGGTGAGGGCGATACAGCTGGGGTGGGAAGAAGGGGGGGAGTAGTAGTAGTAGAGGGGGAGAGAAGCAGGGAAGATAAAGGAAAAAATATAAAAGAGGGGGGGAGAGATAAGCCTCCAATGACGACTGACGAACTGATTCTCCGGCTTATAATACTGTCGGGGAATATAACGAAGTTTCCATCGAACAAAAGGACGACCCGTGATGAACCCATTTCCCTTTCATCCGCCTCCATGTGGCCGGAGGTCTAATGAGAGAAAAGGCCAAAAGATGCTGTCAACAAAGGCGTAAAATCTCTGGTGGTCACAATACGTTGTTAGCTTTCATTTGCTGTAAAACTTTGACATTGAGTTATAAAACTTATAAAAATATATTGAACGGAAAATAGGTAGGCAGAAAACACAAGACCTATTTAAATTTCGTATAATTATTTTGCTGCGATTAAAAGGTATAAACAAATCCTTTACACAGTGGTATTCAGATGTAAATGAAAATATATTAATAGGAAGAGAGATAGAAAAGAAAACTTTTTTTAACAAAATTTTTAAATGCGATTAAAATGTTTAATGTTCCTTTACTGTACACAGGGTCATTCAAATGTAAATTAAAATTATTACCTATACTTACTTTGAAACATTTAAAGCAAGGTTCTGTTCCCTTAAATGACCATGTTTAGAAAAATGTTTATAATTAAAGATCTAACCCTTTTCAAGCTGAGCGGTATCAACAACCTAAAAGCTTTCTCGATAACGACTCTGACAGCGAATCTCCTTAACGCGACGGGTATCCGAGACAGAGAATTCCTTGAATGTGACGGGTAGCCTTCAACCTCAAAAGAAGAAGCGTAACAAGAGAAATTCCCGTCTACAGACAAGACAGGTTACAAACAGACGGTACTGGCCAAATTATTTCATGTCTTCGGGGTATATAATACAGTTCTGCTTCCATGTTTTATTTACATTTCTCATCATTAAGTGTTATTATCCGACCGAAAAATGAATGTATAATTTCGTTCAAAGGAAATCACGCGGATGAGAGAGAGAGAGAGAGAGAGAGAGAGAGAGAGAGAGAGAGAGAGAGAGAGAGAGAGTAAAGAGAGAGAGAGAGAGAGAGAGCGTAAATAAATAAATAAATAAATATATATATATATATATATATATATATATATATATATATATATATATATATATATATATATATATATAATATAGAGAGAGAGAGAGAGAGAGAGAGAGAGAGAGAGAGAGAGAGAGAGAAATTCAACCTCGTTTACCAAGGATTTTTTTTCAAATCATAACAAAAGTCCCGTTTCCCATTTCATTGCTCCATTGAGTAAGTGACCTTTAATCTCTTTCATGGATCCCATTCTCTCAATGACCTTGATAATCCTCCCATTTCGAGAGATGATCCCGAAGCCTGATTCGCCGTGACATTTCCCACCTCAATGAGGGCACACCGGTCGTAAAAAGTGACTTACTTTTTCACTTTGGTCTGAATTGAAATTTTCGCAGTGACATGCGGGTCGGTGTATTTACCGGAGAGGATTAAGGTGCCCGTCTTTCTCATTGTTTTTTATTACCTCAAAAATACCGTAACGTCTCCACCGACTGCCTGGTAGCCATCTGAAAAGTTAAGTTCAGTGGTCGAGTCACTGCCTATCGTTATTTATAAACCGGGCAACAGTTCGAATCCTGTTGCTGACGAATCACCTATCAATTATAACTGCCCTTGGATTTACGTTACTCTAGAGGTACAATGAACTCGATTGCAAACAATATCTGTGGCCTAATATTTATGAACAATCTTTTTACATTACTTAAGATTCAGGTATCTTAAATTCTATTCTACTTTAAATTCTCATCCTATCTTCTTCCATTCTTCCAGCAGGAGCAAATCATTTCATAAATAAATAATAAAACGTTGTTGTATACACGCTAAACTTTTTTATCGCTTTTTTTTTACGTATATCCATGTTTCTCGCCCTTTCAGTTCTTCTTACGACAAATATACTCATCACAACAGCAATAATTACTCTTTTATTCATATTCCATTTACATGACTCTTCCCTCTATTGCTAACACCTTCATCTGCTTCTGTGTGTGATTCGTGTCTTCTTTCGCCAACCATCATTCGATTTATTTAATCTCAACTCCATATTATTACTCACTCCTCTATGTTTCTGATTTTCATTTACCCTCACAAGCTAAAATTTTCTCTTATTCACGTGAATTTTTCAATTTTCCCCCCCTTGCAAACACAAAAAATATTTCACTGGTTTCTGCAGTTCCCCTTCATTCCTATATCATCTTCCACAATCCACCCGCAGCTTTTCTTATCTCAGACCGTTGCAGATACATCTCTAAACTTCTTGTTTTTCGACATCCATAAAGATATTCAGCAGCCAAGGAAACAACACACAAGTCATCTCAAGGACCCACTTTTACATGGAACCTAATCAATCTGAGCTGTACTTCACATTTATCATAGATGTTCTCAATCCCTTTACACAAGTTATTCTATATCGTATACCCTCAACACCGTTCACGTTGCCCCCCTCAATTGTACAAACTTTCTAGATATATGTTAGCAACTAACCAACCCAAACCCCTTTCAAAATAAATACACACAGATAAATTCACAATCTAGATACCTTCTTCCTATCTAAAACCCATAATATTAAAACTACCCTTTTCAATCCTTCTGCCTCAATCCAAATCCCCATATAGCTAAAAAATGTTATGGTTCCTGTAATTCTTCAAGTTGCTTTTATCACCTTTACCTATATGAAAAATAACATTTATTCCTCTAAACCATGTCTCTGTTCCCTCCCTGCCTACTTAACGATTACCTCAAGGCACACTACTAAACTTACACTAGTCATTTCCACTGCTGCATTCCCTACAACAACTGAAGTGGCCAAGGACGGCATCTGCTTCAAATAATCTTTTCCATTGGCATCTCTCTAAGATCCATTGTTCATTAACCATTCTCTGCTTTAGCTTCTCATTTATCAGTTTCTCTGAAAAGTTTTTCTTCCCTTTCTCACCTCACACTTTCATTATTTTTCTTCTCTTTCCTGTCTTACTGCCCATTTTCCTATTCACCATCAAATTATCTTTCGTTGTCATGTAACTGCACCTCGAATAATGTCCTTTCATGAACTTCAATAATCTTCCATTTCATCATCCCTCCACTTAAACTTTAATTTTCCTTCCTCCTTCCCTCTTAAATCCACAAATCCACCCTGTTTTAATAGGATCCAAATCACAGGGTTTTACTTAGGTGTCTATAACTCTAGGTTATTTTTCACCAATTTTCTCACCACTTCTAACTTCATTTTTGCAGATGTATGTCTTGAATTACCAATCACCAAAATTTTTAACCTCTTCGTCTCCAATCTGAACTTGAATGTTGCCTCAACTTTGGCTTCAACAAAATGATCATGCGATACTCCTCATACACCTTTACTCCTTGAAGGTTATATACTAGTTGATTGAATAAAAATAAATTAAATAAAAAAAAATTAAATAAATAACGAAATGTTAAGACGGCATTGTTGTTAAAAAATACATATCAGATTAAATAAGAGAGTGAGGAAGTCTTAATGTTAAGACGGCATTGTTGTTACTAAAAATACATATCAGATTAAAGTGACCGCACAGCAGAGAGAGAGAGAGAGAGAGAGAGAGTGAGAGTGCGTGTAAGAAAAATATTAGAACTAGGCCCTTAATACTTGATACTAAACACCAGAACCCTCGATAACGACAGCATCCTGTAAAAGCACTCCTGGAATATGACACCCACTTCACTTTCCCACCGTCCGAACTCGATGACGTCAATGCAACTTACCAGGAAATGCACGGCTCTGTGACCAAATAGTTTCCAAGTAAAAAAAAAAAAAAAAGTTTCCTAATAAATTATTCCCAACAATAACTAGGATGATTCATATCTAAAAAGTCACAAATACATGCATACAAATATCAGATAAAATTTAAACTAATTAAAATGTAATCTTAACGAAATTAAAAAAAAAATAAATTTCTTAGTAAATCATTTTCAACAATTAACTAGAGAAAAAATTCGCACCCCAAAAATCACAAACACATACATACATACAAACATTAGATAAAATTTTTTATTAAAAATTCAAATTGAAATGCACGACTCTATGAAAAAAAAATTCCAAAAAAAAAAGTTTCCTAGTAAATGATTTCATGCACTAACTACGAAAAATCGTACCACCAAGGAACTCACAAACAAATAGGTACATACCAACACCGGATAAAATTTAATGTAAACGAATTAAAACTGAACCCTTAACGGAAGAAATTAGGCAATTCTGAACTGTCAGCCCCAGGACAATAATAAATAATCGGGTTAATACACGTTTTACACCACAATTCCTACAACCACGCCAAATGCCGCTGAATTTTTTTTTTCATAGAAAATTAGATTAATTCACTGATAAAATGGACCAATTGCCGAGATAACCATAACAGGGGAAGAGACTCGACATTTAGTATACGAAATCTTTGAAAAGGGTAAAAGTAAAAATGGTAAGACAAGAAAAACCTAATAAAAAGCCATACCAATTATTACTGATTACCTTGAAATAAGTGGAAAACAAGCATAAACTGTTGGGCTGTATGAGAGAGAGAGAGAGAGAGAGAGAGAGAGAGAGAGAGAGAGAGAGAGAGAGAGAGAGAGAGAGAGAGAGAGAGAGAGAGAGATTGTTCAATGCATTCCATTCGATTTGGATGCTTTGGAAGCGCTAAGCTTCATCCCTTGCCGTTTTAAAATAATGATAAAAAATCAAGATTTCCAAACAACATCCTATACCATTGTTATCTGGTGAAATAACGCAACAGAAGTAAAAAATTCATTCGTTTTCGCTACAACTTAAAGACTAGTACAGTATTATAATAAGGAAGTGATGCACCATAACCACGCCACATCCGTTCTACATATATCACAAAAATACTCATTTAAGAAGCGTTTCCAAAACTTGACACATTTGCATAAAATCAACAAGGTACTGACACACTGTACTAGAAATCTAAGATTTTACGTATGCTTGCAAGAGTGAAAATAATGACGTTAAAACAAGCTATTTCAAGAAAACATGTGTGTACTCAGCCTTGTTAATCAACAACCCATTGAGCGAAGAAGTGAATTACCGGAAAAATACCAAATTTGCAGTTTACTAACATTTACGCTTTCATATACGGAGTACTCTTGCTTGGCGCGCCTCGGTTGTCGCTGAATCATTACAAAATACATTTACCTAGGAAGGAAAGCTAACTCAGCAATGAATATACTCCTATTACACAACTCTAACTTTAATTTGATATTTTCGAAAGCTATTAACGCATTCAAGTATCATAAAGAGGTTAATTTACCGAACTGCATAAAACGCAACACACAAGACTTGAAGACAATTGCAATAAATTTACACTGGTTCTGCTTTGGCGTATAGCTAGATGAGTAATCAGCAACAAACAGAAGAGAAATTTGAAGAAGCCCCTTAAGGTATGATTATATCTTCTTGTTCACGAACTTCAAAAGGAGAAACATTGAGAACCAAAATCAGGTAGCCGACCTGCCTAATTATTATTATTATTTTTTTTTTTACCTTTCGGCTATTTGTCAGTAAAGAAATCAGTTCATTATAGCCATGACTAAGATGATAAAATGTCTGAAGTGTGCACATACTATCGCAAAGACTTTTATTTTTTTTATAAAACTTTTCCCCGACAGTCCTCTTTACGAGAAAATGTAAATCGTGCGTTCTCCAGTGAAACATTTATGACAGCCAAACCGTCAAGGCAGATTTTACGGTTGCATACTACCAAAGAATGTACGTCACTGAATATTTGAAAATAAGACCTAAACACCTATATAGTACCAACAATTAGGGTTGATTAATTATCTATGCTACAAACAACTAAACCTGCTTAGAGGGAAAAAAAAAATTGGCATCAACAAGTTGGCGTAACCAGGCATTTTACAGTGACTATATAGTTCAAATTAAATCTTTCATTTTTTTCATCGATTGTAAGTCAGTTTTAAAACAAAACGAAGGACTATTTAGTAATAAATTAAAATACTCAGATAATATTGCTAAATATCTGTTAGGGTATCGATCAATGGAGAGTAATTTCATGTACTGAAAAATTGTTTCCATGGGTTAATTACTACTAGCCACTTACCAGTCAAATGTTCTCTAATACATTTCGAAACCGCGCAAACAAAAGGTAATGTCGGTGCGGGGCTTAATTGCTTGTTCACTTTAACTAGCTTTTCACATTTAATGATACTGCAGTTGACCCTTCTGGCCAACGAAACGAGCGCGAGCGAGCTCCACTTTCATTTCACTTCCGAAAATAAACACCTGATATCGAGATTTTCCCGATTCTAGAATGCTAATAAGTAGCCCACTCCCCAAGCACTACTTCACATCAAATCATTTTCCTTAAAGCGTTCCAATTTCACATATGCGGATACTCCACGTTATGCACTAGACACTGTTGACACCTTCCCTTACCTATTTAAGAGTCGAATCATTACAGCATTCAGTAAGTCTCTCTGGGAAAAATTACAGAAGACATCAACCAAGACAAATTATAATATAAAATGACAGAATTTCCAGTGACAACGCAAGAAAAATTGGATAATAGACTAAAGGCAATGCGCGATTTTAGGTGACCAGTTAAAGATCAATTCTGTATCCAGAAAGATCACCTGTTCCTTTTTAATTACAGAAATGGCAACATCTTGCTCAGCTTAATCGCTCACTTTCACTTCTGTATTACATCAAATATCTTTCAGTACAACGGTAAGTCTTTCCATAAAACCAAGACACAAAGAATATATTTCATAAAAATTTAATATTGACTGAAGGACGACCGTTTTGCACATTAATACTTAGACAAGAACAACATATGCCAAAACAATTTCAGATTAACAGTAAAATGACCTATGCCATGAACATGCATAATCAGGGTCTGAAGCAAGTGTTTCCTAAAAGCTATTACATAAGCTGATAAAAAATTGCACATTGAAGTGGCCATATACTTGACTGAAATCCCTATTAATATTTAAGTCTTCAAATCGTAACTATTGAAAATAATTTCTAAGAGGGGAAACAGTCAACAAGATAAACACATCATTTCACACTGTTTGTCAATATGCTTCTATATTTCAAGACATGAACGTAATAATTAGTAACAAACAGTAAAACCAATTCATACTGCCAGCCCAAAATAAACGTGTAAATCGCTCTATATGTGTATATATATAAAATAAACGTATATATATCGTTTATATATATATATATATATATATAAAAATGAGGAATTTGATGATCACGGGGAAACAGCTTACACCAACTAAAATTTTACTCTATAATCACACATTTAATTCTAAAATAATTTTCTAAATGTTATCTTCAAAATCCTTTCTTTTACATAAACGTTACGTGCTCTCAAATACTTTTGTTTTTTAGCTCTCAAATGAACTAACTTTAGACCACTCACTTAAGACTACTAGACAGAATGAGAAAGACAGTTTCCATGGAAACGTACTTAAAAGCTTAAATTGAAAATAAATTGTGACAAAGGACTGATTAGATGATGATTAAGATAACATGCAAGATATACATACATGATTAGAGCACATTTCTTGCAATTCATCCTAAGCATAAAGATTTAAAAGCAAATGACTGGTGATTTTTGGATTGTACGGGAGAAAAATTCTCATTGCAGACATATAAATTAAAAGGTAAGAAGACATATAAATTAAAAGGTAATCTTCAAAATACGCAAGAGATGGGTAACGGATCACGTGGTTATAATGCAGAAAAAAGATTCAACGATAGTTCGCAGTTTTGTTTTTCAAAAATTAACAGAAAGTGAATTCCATGAAAAAAAAAAATTTGGTATTGGGATATCAAACTCCTTAAAGGACGCCGATGCCTGTCTGAGAGAGAGAGAGAGAGAGAGAGAGAGAGAGAGAGAGAGAGAGAGAGACCCTGAACTAAAAAAAACCAGTTATATCACAAAATGAGATAAGGATACACGTGACGTTTCATGATGTGCTAAAATACCCTCTTTTAGAAGACTGTATGGAAGTCCTGGTTCAAGGATGAGACTGATACAACTTATAATTTAAATAATCCGCTAAATTTAGCACCAACTGAAAAATACATAACGATATATAACTCAAAAATACCTATGAAGAAGAAATAATTAATAAAAAAAGTTGCTATTCAAAGTCGATTCCACAGAACTGATGAATCGATACTTCAGTCGTTAACGAGAGCTATAACTTTATAATGGAGAATCAAAAATACCCCCAAAAACGCACAAATAAAGACTACAATACTTCAACACTACGTCTAGAGACGTCCGCTCGATAGCTCGGCCGAGAACACAATGGAGGTCACCGTGGGTCAAACAAAGGGGCATCCAAGGGTAAGGGTAAAGGTTTTGTTTTGAAGAGAAGAGTCTAGTCTAGAAACAGCGCAGGGAATACTCCATATGTGAAAGTGTAGGGGAGTATTCGTATCGGACCTACTCTCAGTTTATAGAAAAAAAAACAGTATTAAGTCATGACCACGTCTTTAACGATACTATACAAAAAAAAAAAAAAAAAAAAATAAAGGCAAAGAGATAAATCTATTATAATTTGTGGCTGAACAGGAAACTTAATAATGAGGCTGTAGTGGTCATTTACGAAATAAAAAAAGGTATAAACTGGAGTATCAGAAGGCAATTACGGTCACACTGGTCAAATCTTAAACATGACAAAAACACAAAGAATACCAATGCTACGAAAAAGGATGGGCGTTGAAAAAAAAAATAGTGAGTTTGAATATTATCGTAGTAGATGAGACAAATAAAATTAATGGTAAATCTAAAGTATCCGGGTAATGATGTAAAAACCGGAAAGAGGCATTTGAAAATAAGACCAATGCTGGTCTTATTTCATAAATTAACTTCGAACTTGGACGCTGTTACATAAAAAAAAAAAAAATGGAGACGATCAAAATTGGAGAAAATGGTAAAAGCGACCAGCAAAGGGTGGCCAAGGGCGAAGCAATGACGTTATGATGATCATGAACTCCGTCAACGCAAGTCATTCCCAAGGACACGGGGGTTGAAAACAATTACCGTAGATCAGAGAATTCAGTCGTATTAAAAAATAAAATAATAATAAAAAAAAAGGGAGAGGCCTAAGATACGAACTGTAACAGTTGTGGATAAGCCCTTCATACATTTTCCAATGAATTTGATTAACATTTCCCGTAACTTGACCGGCGTTTGTATGCAGGTGCGCCAGTCATGAAGTGAATCCGAGAGCTCGGACGCGATGCCACCATGGATGCTTTTATTAATGCTACAATTCTAGGGTTACCCTGTTTCAACAAGCGCTCTCAATTCCCGGTATTTTCTAATGGCTAGTTTCCAACGGCCAAATTGCGCAAACAAATAAAAGCAATATCTGCATGCCAATAATTCCAATTCGCCCGATGGACGTGTGCCAACAAAGCGAGAGAATTATGAATTTAAAACCAATCATCCTTCATCAGTGTAAGTACTATAATAATACTACATTCGTTTACTCTTAATAAGATAATTATATAACCTACAAACATGTTCTAAGTTGAATCTAATTATACATACGTACGGGTCTTCCCCACTTCTTATTAATAAAAAAACCTACCCTTTTCCCAGACATGTGGGTTTACTATATATCTTATAAAATTATCCTTTTTCCATACATGTGGATGTTAACTATATCTTATTATTATCCTTTTTCCAGACATGTGGGTCTAAACTACATCTTATATAAATTATCCTTTTTCCACACATGTGGGTGATGACTATATCTTATTTTTAAAAACGCTACTCTTGTTATACATGCGGGTCATCACTATTTCTTTTTATACATGCAGGTCTTCATTTTCCATATATGTGAGTCTTACCTACATCTTATTTAAAAAATCTACCTTTTTCCCCTTGTGTTTGGGGGGTCTTACCTACATCTTATCTATAAAAAATACTCTTTCAAATGCGCGTGGGTCTTGACTAAAATGGTATGAAAAATAAAAGCTCTCCTCTTCCAGTAACCAATCTACTTCGCGATAAAAACACAACTACAACGAAAGCCACTGCGACTGACTTCCAAATCTAACATACGACAGACTTCAATTACGTTCGACTTACGAAAGACAACCTGGAACCACAACACACAAACTCATGCACCAAACGGCAGACCTTGGAGGAGCCGCAAGAACCAGCTAAAGTAACCAGGGGCAACTTCTCGCCACAACAACTCGCATTACCCCTCCAGCTAGAGTAGCCTAAAGTGATGGGGGCCAGCACAACCATGCCAAGTCTGCCCTCAGTAACACAATAATCATTTGCGTGCCCTTCGAGAGATAGATATATAGAATATACAATTAGGGCCGAAGGCCAAGCGCTGGACCTACGAGGTCATTCTGCGCTGAAAAGGAAAATTGAAGAGTAAGGGAGTTTAAAAGGTGTAACCGGAAGAAAACCTCGCAGCTGCACTATGAAACAATTGTTGGAAATGGGTGGAAAGTAAATTGGAAGAGAGATAATATAAGCGGAGGTACAGTAAAACAATGAAAGACGTTGCAGCTAGGGGCCCGAAGGGACACTGCAAAGAACCTTGAGTAATGCCTACAGTGCACCGTGTGAAGTGCACTAACGGCACTACACCCCCTTAAGGGGATAGCTACAGGAAACATCATCCATAGTGACATGAGTCTGGGTTTTTAAAAACTTCAAGATAAAATTTTAATAATTTTCATTCTGTAAATTCAAACCAATAGAAGACTACGTTAGGGGCAATAAACTTTAATAAAAATACGAAACTAGTTAGAAGGGCTATTCAAGCATATTACTTCAGTATACAAAGGACCAAGTTACCTTTTTTGTCACATATTTCGTTGAAAAATAACAAAATAAGGAAAGATTATACACTAAGTTAAGTATTCTTGTTTTATCGAGACCACTGAGCATGATTAACAGTTTAAATAAAAAGGGCTGGCCTTACAAAGGATTAGCCCCATTTTTACTTGGAGAGAGAGAGAGAGTTTATTCCCAAGTGCTAGAGACAGTTATGGTCGAACCAACAGACCACTTGGCCCAAAATGAATTTCAATTACGGCATAAATAAATTCTCTGAAATCATGTTTTAAATTGAATTCCGCCCATGAATTAGTCTGATCAACTTGACTCGAATTACTAAAAAATTGATTTACACAACGTGGCATAAAATTCAATTCAGTATCGAGAACTGGTATTAATCATTTTAAATAAAAGGCGAAGCTTACAAAAAAATCCCCATTCACACACACACAATCAAGCCCCTCCATGATCACGAACTGGTATTTTTCAAGACCTTCCTTCCCTCTGAAGTTCCAAATTAATTACCTTCCTACTTAAAGATTCATTCTTTACATTGGAAGTTTGCCATGACTGAAGTGGCCAACGTTCCATCACTCTTTCCGAGGAAACGGAATAAAATTGAACGTTGTCGTAAATAACACTTGGAAATATGTTTTAAATCAAATTGAACAATGCTTAAACAGCGTATTCAGAATTACAAAAATTGATTCATACTGAACGTTGTCTGAAAACAGCCTATTCATCGGATAATCATATTCCATTCAAATTGAACGCTGTCTAAAAACTGGTATTCAGAAATCAAGTCTCGGAACCATGATCTGAACTGTTAATTTTCAAGACCAGCCTATTCTGAAGTCCCAAATTAATTCACCTTCCTTGTCAGAATTCATTCTTTCATTGAGCAAAGTTTCCGGGATTCAAATTGAACGTTCCATCCTATTCCGAAAGGAAGTCAGGAATAAAATTGAACGTTGTCGGAAAACAGCCTAATTAGAGAACTAGTCTCGGGATTCAAATTGAACGCTGTCTAAAAACAGCGTATTCAGAAAGCAAGTCACGGGATTCATATTGAACGTTGTCTGAAAACAGCCTATTCAGAAAGCAAGTCTCAGGATTCAAATTGAACGTTGTCTAAAAACAGCCTATTCAGAGAGCAAGTCTCGGGATTCATATTGAACGTTGTCTGAAAAAAGCCTATTCAGAAAGCAAGTCACGGGATTCAAATTGAACGTTGTCTGAAAACAGCCTATTCAGATAGCAAGTCTCGGGATTCAAATTGAACGTTGTCTGAAAACAGCCTATTCACAAAGCAAGTCACAGGATTCAAACTGAACGTTTTCTGAAAACAGCCTAATCAGAAAGCAAGTCTCGGGATTCAAACTGAACACTGCCTGCAAACATCCTATTCAAAAAGCAAGTCTCGGGATTCAAATTGTTTGCCTGCAAACATCCTATTCAAAGAAAGCAAGTCTTGGGATTTAAATTGAACGTTGCCTGCAAACAGCCTATTCACAAGGCAAGTCGCAGGATTCAAACTGAAAGTTTTCTGAAAACAGCCTATTCAGAAAGCATGTCTCAGGAATTCAAAACAATGTCCGCAAACAGCCTAATCAGAATGCAAGTCTTGGGATTCAAATTGAACGTCGTCTGAAAACAGCATAATCTGAAAGCAAGTCTCGGGATTCAACTTGAATGCTGCCTGCAAACAGCCTATTCAGGAAGCAAGTCTCGGGATTCAAACGTTTTCAGAAAACAGCCTATTCAAAAAGCACGTCTCGGGATTCAAATTGAACGTTGTATGAAAAGCCTACTCACAAAGAAGTCTCGAGATTCACATTGAACGCTGCCTGCAAACAGCCTATTCAAGAAGCAAGTCACGAGATTCAAACGTTGTCTGAAAACAGCCTATTCAGAAAGCAAGTCTCGGGATTCAAATTGAACGTTGTCTGAAAAGAGCATAATCAGAAAGCAAGTCTCGGGATTCAAACTGAACGCTGCTGCAAACAGCCAATTAAGAAAATAAGTCTGTCGTTCAATCAAATGAAAACAAAATACTGGCATAAGCAGTACCAAGTCCATCCCTATCTTAGATTAAAAGCATATTCCATGATACGTCGACGCATACGCAAATTACCTGGATTAAACGCTCTCTCACACATCTAATTATAATACGATCAATACGTATATATCTATAGCCACCACCATCATCAACACGTTCAAAGTCTGGGGATTTAGCATGTCAAAGTCACTCTTTCCTGTAATCCCCAAACGGATTGGAGGATTGTGGAAGGTTTGTTGGGAATGGTTAACTATATGCATAGTCACTGGAAGGCTATAGCTCCCAAGCACCTTCCTTGCAATACGCACTCAGAGCCTGAGGGCTTTTCTCTCGAATTTCACATACATATATGAGCATTACTTCTGCTCTGTCTAAAAAGGAAGCAAACACTCGACAAGAACAAAGGAAGAAAGTGCAACCTAGAAAATCTTGTGTCTAAAATCACCAACGTCTCGGGTTGTCAATGTTGGGTCATGCCAAACGAGTGTTGCGAGTCATCAAAATATTTATACTTCTTTTTGTCTGGGTTGAGCAGCCAGGTATTTCATAAAAACTCGTTAGCAAGCGTTTAATTTTATCTCCCCACGAGAACTCCCACAAACTTAAAAAAATGCGTTCATATTTATACATCATACCTTATACAACACTTACAGTTAACGATCGTACAGGAAAAAGGAAAATATAAACTGATGCTTCGATTGGACTAAATCGAGTGAAACAAAAACGCCACTGGTTCCACAGTAACCCTGTAATGATTAGACGAGAGTTGAACATACAGATCTGATATTCTAATTAAGATATTCTTATTAAGATACAGTCCAGCAGTGCCCCGATTTTCGAAATTCCTTTGCAACAGCTTTTGTTGAGTACGAGATGGCTTTTGACAAGTAATCACGGCCCAATACTAAAGAAGGTTTTAAGTCATATTTTCGTTCCCGTTCAATGTGGGGAAAAAATTGGTATCAGATAGGAATGGAACAGATGCAACGTTCATGATGGTGTCGTCTTGTCAAGAAAATCATGCGATAAATAGTCACGTGGTAAAAGGAATATTATGCCACCTTTGCTATTTTGCCCATCTCACGGATTTAATAATGAAAAAGGGTGGCTGGAGAGATACAAGACAAAAGAACTATTTAAATGACGACGACTTCATTACCAAAACATCATATGATGTACAAAACTTTATTATGAGAACGCATCACATTTCTAGAAATAAGAAAGATATGAAATAAAACCCGATGTAAAAAGGAGTGAGGTTGAATCTCTCAAATATTTAGGAACAATATCAGTGCAGATTCTTTTCAGCTGGAATTTATATTCTACGGAAGTTCGATACGTATATATGAAATAATGAGAGAGAGAGAGAGAGAGAGAGAGAGAGAGAGAGAGAGAGAGAGAGAGAGAGAGAGAGAGATGACACGTCCTTCGCACTACCCCAAAAGGTGATGGTAGCAGTTAAGTCCAGACCCATTTGGATGAGAACTGAGACGGGAGGCTGGAGGTGAGGAGATTTTTGTGGAAGTGAAAACACAGGAAAGACTCGAGCCGCGGAATTTTACAAAGGTCCTTCGCGTCGAAACGCCGTTGGTGAGGATGAAAGAACAGCAGATTTTTGGGGGAGTGAACGGTGAACACGATATGGCCTTTTCTCAGCCCAAAAATTCCGTAAAATTTGGAATATTCCACTTAAATGCTTAGGTCATATTTTGTAGTAAAGGCGAAACTTTATAATGTTTATTCGAAGGCCACAATAAGCAAAACTGTGCCAAAGTCTTTACACTAATTTACCGTTAACACCCACACGGAAGAAAACTGTGTGAAGTTGGACAGTGAACCTTTTTCCGTTTGAACATTTCACCATCAAGCATTTCCGCCGTTCTGTTTCCTAGTTCTCCCTTTGTACACAGAAGACTACAATACACAAACGCACACACACATGAAAGGTTGGTATTTGTTTCTAGTTCTGTGATAAACACTATACGGTAAAGACTTTTGACAACTGTTAATTGTTTGTCTGTCAAAGGATTCAGAGCGTTCATAATCTTATAATTCCTAAACACGTTCAAATGAAGTCTTTTTGAAACAATATAAAACATGGGGATTATATGCAACACCGTTACACTTGACAATCATAAAAGTCAATCGAGCATGCATATAAGAACGTTTTATTCTCTATCCGATAAATGGCAAAATAATTCTTAAAACCTTCCGGAGAAAATAAAAATGATTGAATACAACACAGTAAAAGAGAATGGAGCTGTTAGTTACGAAGCCTAGGCTTTAAAAGCCAGTCTACGTTTAACCTATGTCATTCACGGTACACACACATTTGTAAACTCCTTGAGTTATTAAGAAAACAGGTGTATCGGCAGCATCTAAACGGCAATGGTCATCAAAACATTCGCCCAAATGGTTATCAGCACCTCAAGATAATGAACTTTATTTGTATGCTTCAACAGAAGGAAGGAGATTCAAGTGATACTGGCAACGTTAACATTTACAAATCATTCACAGTTGCTATGGATTCCAACAGAATGGAACTACAGTACCCGAATTCAGCTAAACTACAAAAATTTCATCCTAAAAACGATAGCTAATTCATGAAGAACAATTAATAAGAATGAAAGAAAGGTAATTTTAGTAAAGAAATTTGATAACGCATTACAATAAACAGGCAGTTAGCTAGGCTGTGTGTGATTAACTAAATGCTCTGTTGAGAAGTAAGAACTAGATATTAGCCTATAATGAGAACCCACCAATGTTTGCCTTTATATTCCGAAACCTTGGTTATGATTACATGCATGAAGCGTTTCTCAAATTCTGCTTGAATAAGCATGTGAGGCGATACCGCGATTCCTTAATATACCAACAATTAACCGGTTTATCCAATAATGAAGAGAACGTACAATTTGCGTTTCTCATGGAGCGATTAACTCATTTTCATGGAACGATCGACCCAACTGAAAATGGGTAGCCTGATTGTGATTACAACGCGATGTGCACCCAACATCTAGATTAATTTGCCACAGCATTTTCGGGTCAACGGCCTTTTCTGAATATATTACCGCACGCCCTCGTTACCATGCGTTACCTATTGAAATTGATTCCCGTCAAGCAGCTCAAGCAAACATGGTCATCTAGACTACTATGATATTAATTCCACGCTTCCTTCAGCATGCAAGCATGTAATTAAATTGGGAAAAAAAAAAAAATTCCTGTAGCAAACTTTCTTTTGCAACGTCTACATTGTTGTTATATATATATATATATATATATATATATATATATATATATATATATATATATATATATATATATATATATATATATATATATATATATAGTGTGTCTATACATACATACAGATATATTTATGTGTATACATACGTAGGCTTTATGTATATGTTATATATATAATACAAATTATTTATATAATGGATGTGCATAAGATATAACAATGAGGAAAATGTAGTAAAGAAGGTTTTATACCGGTATTTATTTTTTTTATTCAATCCCAAGTTTGTATGCTCAAGGATGCATGGGATTAATATTTGTAGTTTTGATGTCAGGCTATTGACCTTATAAAGCTGTGTGTGTGTGTGTGTGTGTGTGTGTGTGTGTGTGTGTGTGTGTGTGTGTGTGTGTGGACTCGAGCGCGCGCGCACTAAATAAACAAAAACGTGTCTCATTCTTTAGCTTTTTAATTTTTTACATTCCTTCCAATTTCACGATGGCAAAACTCCTCTCTTAACACTGAAAAGCATAAGAAAAATAACTTTATGGTAATAAAACATATCCAATACAACGATACATTCCATCTGCTACTGCTAAGTATCTGGAAACACGCTGAAAGCACTTGGAAATATATTTGGAACACGTACAATACGGAAACCCGTCAGGGAATTTCGCCACACACACAATCTTTCGACTCCTTCCGTAGCTCACACCGGTGACCGTGAGCTTTAAGAGCATGAGCTTGAAGAGCATAAGAAAGCAAGCTTCAATGTCACTATTGCTTTTTTTTTTTTTTTTTACCCAGGCCCCAGCAAGTTTGGCGTTCATTATGGCAAGGGTGTTTTTCCTCCATACAAACAAACATCCAATTCATGTTGCGATCGTTGCCTGGCCAAGGGTAGCACCAGGACCCACTGAGAGGAACAGGCTTTTCGAATTTCAAGAATATTACAGGAAAACTGCATTTGACTTTAAAGCTACCGGTTTAGAAACTAGTTGCATTAATAAATGTTTAGTTTAATAAATACCAATTCGTATTAACTTACTGTTAGAACCCCACTAACAAATAGTAAAGTTTAAAATACTAAACCCTATACAAAATACTAAATCTTATAAACTTAATGTTACAACAACACTAACAAATAGTAGTTTAAATACTGAATCCTATTAACTTAATGTTACCAAGCCACACACACATAGTAGTTTAAATATTAAGTCTTATTAACTTAATGTTACAAATCCACTAATAGTTAAGTTCAAAAGCTAAATCGTATTTATGTTACAACCGCGCTAACAATTAACAAGTTTAAGTACTGAATCATATTAACTTTATATTAAAACCCCGCTAAGTTTCAGAATCATTGCAAACCAAAACTCTTCACCCCTCCCTTCTCTTACAGCAAACTCTCTCTCTCTCTCTCTCTCTCTCTCTCTCTCTCGGGAGAGAAAAAAAATGGAACAGAATCAGAATCGCTCGACATGCAAGTTAATGCCCGGTCGGATAGCTGCTCGTTTTCGTTGACAGCGATGACAAATTCCCAACCAGTTGGGTGTGAGTCAGACTTCGAATTCTACAGATACCTTTCAAGATGTTCTATATTATCCATAACTAACCAAACGGCCAATGATTGCCTTATTGCCTTTGCGAGATACAGGTTTAATCAGCGAACAGTTGGTAGGGAAATAAGAGTATAAAAAAACAGGACCTTAGTGCCATAATTAAGATTCTACAGCCTTTATCTTCCAAGTCGCACGAAATTTATAGTAAAGCTTTATCTTACAAGTAAGAGGTATTTACAGTAAAGCTTTATCTTACAAGTAACAGGTATTTTACAGGTATTTTACAATAAAGCTTTGTCTTACAAGCAGCAGGAAATTTTCAGTAAAGCTTTATCTTACAAGTAGCAAGAAATTTATAGTAAAGCTTTATCTTACAAGTAGCAGGAAATTTTCAGTAAAGCTTTATCTTACAAGTAGCAGGAAATTTATAGTAAAGTTTTATCTTACAAGTAGCAGGAAATTTATAGTAACGCTTTATCTTACAAGTAACAGGTAATTTACAGTAAAGCTTTATCTTACAAGTAACAGGTAATTTACAGTAAAGCTTTATCTTACAGGTAGCAGGAAATTTACAGTAAAGCTTTATCTTACAAGTAACAGGTAATTTACAGTAAAGCTTTATCTTACATGTGGCAGGAAATTTACAGTAAAGGCTACTTTACAAGTAGCTGGTAACTTCCAGGAAAGCTTAACTTACAAGTAGCATTAAATTTTACAGTAAAGATTAACTTACAAGTATCAGGATATTTACAGTAAAGACCAACTTGCAAGTAGCAGGAAATTTCCAGTAAAGATCAAACTTAACTTACAAGCAGCAGGAAATTTCCAGTAAAGCTTAACTTACAAGTAGCAGGAAATTTCCACTAAAGCTTAACTTACAAGTAGCAGGAAATTTCCAGTAAAGCTTAACTTACAAATAGGAAATTTCCGGTGGAGCTTAAATTACATAGAGCAGGAAATTTCCAGTCAAGTTCATCTTACAAATACCAGGAAATTTAGAGTAAAGGCACAAGAGATCTTACACGATATATACATGATGATGATTCTGTTTACGCTTTCTTTCATTTCACGTAATAGGGAAGTCGTTAAAAATCCGGCAACGTCTATTCAAAGGACGAATTAACTACGACCCGCAAAAAAGTCCCCAGACCATTCATTCACTTTGCTGGATTTGTAATTTTTTCCCAAGGACAAATGGGTAGACCTATATTTTTAACCAACTTACGCCCAAAGTGCTACCACTGAATTGAACTGAACATAGAATTCAGGCCAAAGGCCAAGCACGGGGACCTATGAGGTCATTCAGAGCTGAAACGGAAATTGAAAGTAAAAAGGTTTTGAAGGTGTAACAGCAGGAAAACCTCGCAGTTGCACCATGAATCAATTGTTAGGAGAGAGTGAAGAGTAAGATGGAAGAAAGAGAATATGAAAGGAGGTACAGTAAAAGGTGCTGCAGCTACGGGCCGAAAGCAAGCTGCTAAGAAGCTTAAGTAATGCCTACAGCGCACCGTAAGAGTGCACTGACGACACTATTCCCCTGCGGGGTGCTCCCATTGACAAACTAAATAAACCATTGACAAACTTACGAAAAACATTTAACATTTTCACATTTGTAAATTAATCGTGTAAAATAAAAACTGGATGCTCATGAATCATTTTCAGGTTTCTTTGATCACAGAAAACGTCTGCTAAACAATCATGTATAAAAAAAAAAAAACGTTCAAGGAAAACCAGTAGGATATGGCTTGCCATCACGGTCGCAAAGAATATTAAGAAAAGTAATTTTGACGAAATTACAAATGTCAAAGTAATTTTTGTTCTCTTC